>NW_007258663.1:0-7964 GCF_000164805.1 Carlito syrichta
GTCTGCTGGCTAGATAGCTGGCTACTTTGTTAAGTCAGCTAGCAAAGGCAGCTGACTAGGCTGCTGGATAGCTAGGTAGCTATGCAATTAAGTAAGCTGGCTAGCCAGCTGACCAGCTAGTTAATTCAGCTAGTTTAGTCAGCTGGCTAACCAGCTGGGTAGGTAGTTAAGTCAGTTGTCTAGCCACCTGGGTAGCTAGGTAAAAAGCTGGTTAAGTCAGATGGGAAGCCAGCTGGTTCGCTAATTATTTCACCTAAATTCAGTTGGATAGTTACGAATCTAACTAGTTGAGTTAAGTAGATATGTCAGCTCTCTAGCTAGTTAAGTCAGCTAGTTAAGTCAGCTAGCTATGTGATAGCTAGCTCTGTAGCTAAAATGTTAAATCAGCTAGTTAAGTCAACTGGCTTGCTAGGTAGCTAGCTTGTTAAGTGAGTTAGTTAAATCAGCTGGCTAGCTAGTTAATTCAGTTAGTTAAGTCAACTGGCTAGCCAGCTGTCTAAAAGGGTAGCTAACTAGTTAAGTCAGCTGGGGAGCCAGCTGGCTAACTAGTTAAGTCACCTAGTTAAGTAAGCTGTCTGACCAGCAGGTTAGCTATGTAGTTAGGAACATAAGACAGCTAGCAAACCAGCAGGCTATGTAGGTAGGTAGCTAGTTAAGTCAACTGGGTAGCCATCAGGTGTCTAGTTATGTCAGTTAGCTAAATCAGCTGGCCATCCAGATGTCTAGCTAGGTAGCTGGGTAGTTAAGGCTGCTGGCTAGTCAGATGGCTACTATGTTAAGTCAGCTAGTTAAGTCAGCTGGCAAGCCTGCTGGTTAGCTAGGTAGTTAGGCAATTAAGTCAGCTGTTTAGCCAGCTGGCTAGCTAGTTAAGTCAGCTAGTTAAGTCAGCTGGCAAGCCTGCTGATTAGCTAGGTAGCTAGGCAATTAAGTCAGCTGTTTAGCCAGCTGGCTAGCTAGTTAAGTCAGCTAGTTAAGTCAGCTGGCTAGCCAGCTTGCTAGCTAAGTATCTAGTTAGTTATGTCAGCTGTTCAGACAGCAGACTAACTAGTTAAGTCACTTAGTTAAGTCAGTTGACTAGCCAGTGGCTAGCTAGGTACCTTACTAGATAAGTCAGCTGCCTAGAGAGCTGGCTAGCTAGATAAGTCACCTAGTTCATTCAGCTGGATAGCCAGCTGGCTAGCTATGTAGCAAGCTAGTTAATTCAACTGGCTAGAAAGCACACCACCTAGTTAAGACAGTTAGTTAAGTCAGCTGGCTAGCCAGCTGGCTAGCTAGGTAGTGACCTAGTAAAGTCAGTTGGATAGCCAGCTTGGTAACTAATTAAGTCAGCAAGTTAAGTTAGTTGGTTATCCAAGTGGCTAGAGAGGTAGAGAGCCATTTAAGTCAGCTGGCTAGCCAACTGTATAACTTGTTATGTCAGTTTAGTCACCTGGCTGGACAACTGCCTAGCTCATTAATCAAATAGTTATGACAGCTGGTTAACCAGCTGGGTAGCTAGTTAAGTCACCTCATTAAGTCAGTTGGCTAGCCAGCTCGCTAGCTCATTAAAAAGCTAGGTAAGTTAGATGCTAGACAACTGGGTAGCTAATTCTTTCAGCTAGTTAAGTCAGCTTGCTAGTTAGGTAGGTAGCTAGTTAAGTCAGCTAGTTATGACAGCTAGCTAGCTAGATAAGTCAGCTAGATAAGTCGGCTAGCTAGCTAGATAGCTAGCTAGAAAGCTAGCCAGTTATTTCAGCTAGTAAAGTCAGCTAGCTATCTAGGTAGCTAGCTAGTAAAGTCAGATAGTCAAGTCAGTTGGCTAGTTAGTTAAGTCAGCTAGTTAAGTCAGCTGGCTAACCAGCTGCCTAGCTGGGTAGCTAGCTAGTTAAGTCAGCTGGCTAGCCAGCTGGCTAATGAGTTGTCACCTAGTTGAGTCAGCTGGCTAACCAGCTGGTTAGCTGGTTAAGTCAGTTAGTTAATTCAACTGGCTACCCATTTGGCTAGCTAGGTAGCTAGCTACTTAAGTCAACTGGTTAGCCAGCTGGCTAGCTGGTTAGGTCAGCCAGTTAAGTCAGTTGACTAGCCACCTGGCTAGGTAGGTATCTAGCTAATTAAGTTAGTTGGCTAGCTGCCTGGCTAGCTAGTTAAGTCAGTGAGTTAAGTGAGCTGGCTAGACAGCTTCCTAGCTAGTTGCCTAGCTTGTTAAGCCAGCTGGCTAGTCAGATGGCTATCTAGTTAAGTCAGCTAGTTAAGTCAGCAGGCTAGCCGGCTGGCTTGCTTGGTGTCTGGCAAGTTAAGCTGGCTGGGGAGTAGGCTGGTCTGGTAGGTTGCCAGCAAGATAAGTTGGCTGACTATCTGACTGTCCAGCCAGCTGGCTGGCTATTTAAGCCAGCTGGTTAACCTGCTGGCCAGCCCGGTATCTAGCTAGCTGGCTGCCTAGCCAGATAACCAGCCAGGTAGCTAGCTAGTTAAGCCAGCTGGCTAGCCGTCTAGCCAACCAGGTAGCTATCTACTTAAGTCAACTGGCTATCCAGCTGGCCAGCCAACTAGCTAGTCAGCTAGTTAAGTCAGCTAGCTAGCCAGCTAGGTATGTAAGTCAGTCAGCAAGTCAGCTAAACATTCTGCTAGCTAGTTAAGTCAGCTAGCTAGTCAGCTAGATAACTATTTCACCTAGCGACCTAACTAGCCAGTAATCTAGCTAGTTAAGTCAGCTAGTTATACAGCTAGATAGCTTGTTTGCTAACTACTTATGTCATCTAGATAGCTAGATAGTCAGCTAGCTAGTTAAGTCAGCTAGCAAATCAGCTAGTTACTTAGATAACTAATCGGCTAGCAACTCAGCTAGCTTGTCAACGTAGTGGACTCGTTTGATTTCCATCAGTTCAGCAAACAAACCGGCTCATTTGCATGCCAAACGGTCAACAAACTAATCATTTCGCTCGCCAGCTAACAGGTCAACTAAATTGTCAGCTTGCTCACTGGCCAACAGGTTAGATAACTATTCAGCTTGCTTGCCAGCTGACTAGTTAAGTCAGATCACTTGCCGGCTCGCTCGCCGACCAACTAGTTAATTCTTCTGACCAGTCAGTTCACTCGCCAGATGAATAAAGTCACCTGACAAGTCACTTCACATGCCAGCCGACCTGTTAAGTCAGCTGACCAGTCAGCTCATTCATTGGCCGAGTAAAGTCAGTTGACATATCGGCTCACTCACCGGCTGACTAGTTAAGTCAGCTCACCTGTCAGCTCACTCTCCGGACGACTAGTTAAGTCAGGTAACCAGTCTCCCTACTAGTCGGCCAACTAGTTAAGTCAGATAACCAATCGGCCGACTAGTCAGTCAACTTGTCAGCCTACTATTAGCTCAGCTAACTAGTCAGCCGACATGTTATTGCAGCTAACTAGAGGCCAACTTATTGGCCGACTAGTTAGGTCAGCAAAACAGCAAGCCAACTGGTTAGCCGAGTTAAATAGTGGGCAAACTCGTCAGTCAACCAGTTGACCTAGCTAACTAGTCAGCCGACAGGTCGGCCAACATGTTAAGCCATCTAATATGTCTGCCGAGTAGTCAGCCAATGTGTTAAACCAGCTAACTAGTTGGCTGACTCATCAGCCAACAAGATAAGACACCTAGCTAACTCGTTAACTACCTAGTTAAGTCAGCTAGTTAACTTGTTTAAAAACTAGATAAATCAGTTAGGTAACTTGTTAACCAACCCTTTAAGTCAGCTAGCTATCTCGTTAACCAACTAGTTAAGTCAGATAACTAAGTCAGCTGGCTAACCAGCTAGCTAGCTATGTCAGCTAGCTAAGTCAGCTAGCACACTAGTTAGTTAACTATTTAAGTCTGCTACTTAAGTCTGCTACCTATCTAGCTAGCTAATTAGTTAAATCAGTTGGTTATTCAGCTAGTTAAATAGTTAGCTAACTATCTAATTTAGGTAGTTAAGTCTGGTAGCTAACTGGATAAGTGAGCCAGTTATGTAAGCTAGCTAAGTAGTTAAGTCAGCTAGCTAAGTCAGCTAGTTAAGTGAGATTTCTAATTTAGTCAGTTGGTTAAGACAGCAGCAGCTAGCTAGCTAACGAGTTAATTCAGCTGGATGAGTCAGCTAGCTAGCTAGTTAGCTAATGAGTTAAGTCAGCTGGTTGAGTCAGCTAGCTAGCTCATTAGCTAACGAGTTAAGTCAGATAATTAAGTCAGTTAGCTAGCATGTTGGATAATGAGTATCTAACTAGTTAGCTAGATGGTTGTCAACTAGCTAGCTAGGCAGCTAACTATTTAAGTCAGCTTGTTAGCTAGGTAGGTATCTTGTTAGTTAACTATTTAAGTCAGTTGGCTAGCTAGGTACCTAGCTAGTTAGCTAACGATTTAAGTTAGCTGGCCTGCTAAGTAGCTAGCTTGTAAAGTCAGCTTCTTAAGTCAGCTGGTTAGCTAGCTGGCTAGCTAGGTAGTGCACTAGTTAAGTCAGTTGGCTAGCCAGCTGGCTAGTTGGTTAATTCAACAGGTTAAGAGAGCAGGCAAGCCAACTGGCAAGGTAGGTAGTTAGCTAGTTAAGTCAGCTAGATAGCTACCTGGCTAGCTAGTGATGTCAGCGAGTTAAGTCAGCTGGCTACCCATTTGGCTAGCTGGTAAGTCAGCAAGTTTAGTCAGCTGTCTAGCCAGCTGTCTAGTTAGGTAACTAGCTAGATAAGTCAGCTTGCTAGCCAGCAGGCTAGCTGTTCAAGTCAGCTAGTTAAGTCAGCTGGCTAGCCTGCTTGCTAAGTATGTAGCTAGCTAGTTAAGTGAGCTTGCTAGCCAGCTTGCTAACTTAAGTCAGTTAGGTAAGTCAACTGGCTAGCCAGCTGGCTAGATAGGTAGCCAGCTTGTTAGTTCAGCTGGCTAGCAGCTGACTAGCAGGTTAAGTCAGCTAGTTAAGTCAGCTGGCAAACAGCTGGCTAGCTAGTTAAGTCAACTCATTAAGTCAGTTGGGTATCCAGCTGGTTAGATAACTAAAAAGCTAGTTAAGTCAAATGACTAGCCATCTGGCGAGCTAGATCTTTCTGTTAGGTAAATCAGCGGGGTTGCTAGAAAGCTAGCTATATTAGTCAGCTAGTTATGTCAGTAGAGAGCTAGTTAAGTCAACTACTTAAGCCAGCTGGCTAGTTAGGTAGCTAGCAGGTTAAGTCATGTAGTTAAGTCAGTTTGCTAGCTAGTGAAGTCACCGAGTTAAGTTAGCTGGCTAGCCAGCTGCCAAGATGGGTAGCTAGCTATTAATTCAGCTGACTAGCCAGTTAGCCACAGCTAGTGAAGTAACCTAGATAAGTCAGTTCACTAGCCAGCTGGTTAGCTAAGTAGCTAGGTAGTTAAGTCAGCTGGCAAGCCTGCGGGCTATGTAGGTAGCTAGCTAGTTAAGTCAGCTGGCTATCCAGCTGGCTCGTGAGGTAGCTAGGAAGTTGTCAGCTTGCTAGCCAGCTTACTAGCTAGCTAAGTCACCTAGTTAAGTCAGCTGGCTAGACAGCTGGCTAGCTAGGTAGCTAAATAATTGTCACCTAGTTAAATTTGCTGGCTAGCCAGCTGGCTAGTTATGTAGCAAGCTAGTTAATTCAGCTGACTAGCAAGTAGTTAAGTAAGTTGGCTAGCCAGTTGGCTAGCTAATTAAGTCAGCTAGTTATGTCAGCTGAATACCCAGCTAGCTAGATAGGTAGAGAGCTAGTTAAGTCGGCTGGCTAGCCAGCAGAACAACTAGTTCAGTCATTTAGTTGAGTCAGCTGCCTAGCCAGTTCACTAGCTGGCTAAGTCAACTAGTTAATCAGCTGGCTACCCAGCTTGCTAGCTAGGTAGTAAGCTAATTAAGTCAGCTGGCCAGCCAGCTGGCTAGCGAGTTGTCAGCTAGTTACTTCAGCTGGCTTCCCAGCTGGCTAGCTAGGTAGCTAGCTAGTCAAGTCAGTTGGCTTGCAAGCTAGCTAGCCTGTTAAGTCAGCTAGTTAATTCAGCTGGCCAGCCACCTGGCTAGCTAATTAAGTCGGCTAGTTAAGTCAGCTGGCCACCCAGCTGACTAGCTGGTAAATTCAGCTAGTTAAGTCAGCTGGCCAGCCAGCTGGCTAGCTCAGTAGCTAGCTAGTTAAGTCAGCTAGTTAAATCAACTGGGTAGCTACATCGCTGGCTAGCTAAGTCAGCTAGTTAAATCAGCTGGCTAGGTAGTTATGTCAGTTAGTTCAGTCAGCTGGCTAGTCAGCTGCCTAACAGGTAGCTGGCTAGTTAAGTCAGTAGGCTAGCCAGCTGGCTACCTAGCTAAGTCACCTAGATATGTCAGCTCACTGGCCAGAAGGTTAGCTAGGTAGTTAGGTAGTTAAGTCAGTTGGCAAGACAGCAAGCTATGTCGGTAGGGAGGTAGTTAAGTCAGCTGACTAGCCATCAGTCTATCTAGTTATGTAAGCTAGTTAAGTCAGCTGGCTGTCCAGCTGCCTAGCTAGGTAGCTAGCTAGTTAAGTCTGCTGGCTAGCCTGCTGGCTACTTCATTAAGTGAGCTAGTTAAGTCAGCTGCCTAGGCTGCTGGCTAGCTAGGTAGCTAGGCAATTAGGTCAGCCGGGTAGCCAGTTGGCCAGCTCGTTAAGTAAACTAGTTTAGTCAGCTGGCTAAAAAGCTGGATAGCTAGTTAATTCAGCTGGTTAAGTCAGTTGTCTAGCCAGCTACCTATCTAGTTAAAAAGCTAGTTATGTCAGAGGGTTAGCCAACTGGCTTGCTAGTTATTTCAGATAGTAAAGTCAGCTGGCTTGCCTGCTGGCTAGCTAGGTAGCTAGACAATTAAGTCAGCTTGCTAGCCACCCGGCTAGCTAGGTAGCTAGCTAGTTTTGTTAGCTGTGTAGCCAGCTGGCTAGATAGTTAAGTCACCTAGTTAAGTCAGCTGACCAGTCCGCTGGCTAGCTAGGTAGCTTGTTATTTAAGTCAGCTGGCTAGACACCTGGCTAGTTTGATAAGTCACCTAGTTAATTCAGCTGGGTAGCCAGCTGGCTAGTTATGAAACGTGCTAGTAAATTCAAATGGCTAGAAACAGGTCAGCTAGTTAAGACAGCTTGTTAAGTACGCTGGCTAGCCAACTAGCTAGCTAATTAGTGACCTAGTTAAGTCAGCTGGCTATACAGGAGGCTAGATAGGTAGAGAGCTAGTTAAGTCAGCTGGCTAGCTAGCTGGATAGTTAAGTCAGCTACTTTAGTTACCTGACTGGCTGGCTGCCTAGCTTGTTAATCAACTAGTTAAGTCAACTAGTTAAGTCAGCTAGTCATTTGGCTAGCTAGTTAAGTAACGTCATTAAGTCAGTTGACTAGCCACTTGCTACCTAGTTAAAAAGCTAGTTAAGTCAGATGGCTAGACAGATGGCTAACTAGTTATTTCAGATAGTTAAGTAAGCTGGCTAGACAGCTGGCTAATGAGTTAAGTCACCCAATTGAGTCAACTGGCTAGCCAGCTGGCTAGCTGGTTAAGTCAGCTAGTCAATTCAAGTGGCTAGCCATCTGGCTAGTTAGGTAGATAGCTAGGTAAGTCATCTGGCTAGCCAGCTGGCTAGCTGGTTAAGTCAGTTACTTAAGTCAGTGGGCTTGCCACCTGGCTAGGTAGGTAGCTAGCTAACTAAGTCAGCTGGCTAGCTAGTTAAGTCAGCGAGTTCAGTGAGCTGGCTAGCCAGCTAGTTAGCTAGGTAGCTACCTAGTTAAGACAGCTGGCTAGTAGGATGATTATCTAGTTAAGTCAGCTAGTTAAGTCAGCTGGTTCATGGGCTGGATAGCTAGGTGGCTGGCAAGTTAAGATGACTGGTTAGCAGGCTGTTCACATAGGTGGCCAGCTAGTTAAGCTGGCTAGCAGGGTAGCTAGTTGGTTAAGTCAGCTGGGTAGCCAGCTGGCTAACAAGTTAGGTCGCCTTGTTAAGTTAGCTCACTGTCCAGCCAGTTACCTAGGTAGTGAGGAAGTTGAGACAGCTGGCAAGCCAGCAGACTATGCAGGTAGGCAGCTA
>NW_007258664.1:0-8004 GCF_000164805.1 Carlito syrichta
TTTAGAGCCAGGAAAAATGTCATTGGAGAGGAAGAAATGTCTTTGGGTGAGGGATGTGTCCCTGGTCTTTTTTGGCAGAATGTCCTCATTGCTGAGTCGGAGGATTGGACTGCCCCGGGAACATTTCTCACCTCGGAGAGGAGAGCCGGCATTTACCAGGCCAGGGAGCCTCGGTAACTCCCGAACCAAAGTGGGACCAGCCATTGAGAGGGATTGGGGCTGGAAGGTGCCAAGTCCGGTGGACCCTCATATGTGGGGGCATGGGGGGGATGGATTGAGGGCAGAAGTTTTGCAGGATAAAGGATTTCTTTCTTTCTTTTCATTCCTCACTAGTTTGCCCAGGCTCTCAAACCGCCCAACTGGCAATGCTCTCGGCCTGGGCCTCCCAAACTGCTGTGATCACATGCTTTCGATTTGGATGACATCCTGGTCTTCTTGCATGGTCTTGAACTCTGGGTTGGAAGTAATTCTCCCTCGGATGTCTGCCCTCAAACAAGGTTTTCTGGGTTTTGCTTCAGGACGAGGTGTGGGCCTGCTATGGTGTCCATCCTGGTCTCGAGTTCCAGGACTCTGGCCATCTTTCCATCTCGGCTTCACCATGTGCCAAGGAGACAAACATGAGTTGCCCAGCCATCCCTGCCCCCTGAAGGTTTGAGAGTCATGCCCTCCCTTACCCTGAGGTGGCCGCTGGGAGGAGCAAGCACGTCCACCCTGGGGAAAGAGGCAGGTGGAGTGTTGGGCACCCCAGGGGAGACACACTCCTGTGCCAGGTGCTCCCCAAGGGGAGGGTTTGGCAGGTGACTCCGGCTCTACTCTCTGGGATCTGGGAAGGGAGTGGGCTTCCTGGTGAGGTCCCAAAAGGGGTGTGGAGGCCGGGGGTATGAGCTCACGCTTGTCATCCCAGCGAGCTGGGAAGCTGCAGCGAGAGAATGGCTTGAACCCCTGGGTTCGAGAACAGCCCAGGCACCTTGGCAAGACTTTGTATCTACAAGAAGCCAAAAAAATGAGCCGAGCATGGTGGTGCACACCTGTCATTTCAGGCACTTGGGAGTCAACGGCAGGAGGATTGCCAGAGACCAGCTGGTGGAGGTGGCCATGGCCGATATCATGTATCTGTGCTACAGCCTGGGTGAAGAATGGGACACCTAATCAGAATATTAATACCCACCACAGCTACCAACAAAACCACAGGCAAGGCTCTGGGCCTCAGCCTGGCAACCTAGCCCTTCGAAGACCCAGGAGAGTGGATGACCTGAGCCCGAGGGTTAGACACCAGCCTGGGACACGGGGTGAGACCACGTCTCGGCCATCAAAAATAAATGCAAAGATTAGCCAGGCATGGTTGTGGAGGCCTGTGGTTCCAGCCAATCAGGGGGTTGAGGAGGGAGGATAACCTGAGCATGGCAGGTGGAGACCGCTGTGGCCTTGAGTGTGCTCCTGTGCCCCAGTCTGGGCAACTGAGCAGGATTCCGACTCCAAATAATAATAATCACCACCACTGCCACCACCAACACTCCTGCCACCCAGCACGAGGAGTCACCCTTGGGGATGGCAAAGGAAAAGGCACTTTCCGGCCTGTCATTTGCAGGATGTTTCAAAGGTGGCCACCGGGCACGTCCATCCTCACCTTCGTCCACGCATCCCAGAAGGCCTGTCTCAACCCTATGTGAGCTCACAGAACAGACTGCTCAAGCTAGGGTGGCCAGTGGGCACAGAGCTATAAAGGCTGTCTGGCAACGCCACAGCCAGCCCTGTTTCCATCCGCCTTTTCCTCTCCTGACAGCTCCATTGTTTCCTGCCAATGTGGACCTTGCTGTGGACGCCTGTCGTGATGCACTTGGGAGGTGTCTTTTCATTGCCAGAGTCTCCTTTAGATGGGCTGTGGCAAAGCAGCACATTGTGATTCCTGGGGTCTTGATCTTCAGTGCTCCTCAAGCCTCAGGGCCCTAGCAGTTGGTACTCCAGTGGCCACCATGCCTGACACGATTTTGGGGACCTCTCACCTAGACAAGGTCTGGCCACATTGCCCAGGTTGGTCTCCGACCTCTGGGCTCAGGCAGTCGCCCACCTCGGGCTCTTAGGGCACTTGGCTGATGGCCGTGAGACCCGGTGCCCAGCCTGGACTCGCATGTTCTCTTGCCAGGGACAATGCCAAGAAATGCCCCAGGATGGAGGCCACCACAACCTGTGTAGCCAGGACTGTGGGGGCCAACACACACAACTCTAGTGTTTGCATTCTGAGGAGTGACAAGGTCTTGCTAAGTGGCCCAGGCTGGTCTCAAACTCCCAGGCTCCAGTGGTCCCCTGCCTCGGCCTCCCAAAACCACAGCCTGACTGTCTGCTGATCCACCATCTTTCAGGAATTCTAGGCCCAAGGATGGGACCTCCTTCCCAAATGATCTGTCTGTTCACGGTGATCCCAACCTCATACACAAATGAATGCTCTTCTTTTTTTTTCTTTTTTCCTTTTATTCTTTGACTTGGAGTCTCACTCTAATGCCCAGGCTGGAGAGTGGTGGTTCGCTCCTGGCCACTGCAGCCTCGACCTGAGGGGCTGCGGTGAGATTTACCCAGCCTTCCCATGAGCCAGAACAAAAGGCACATGCCATCACACCCACCTCATTTGGGATGGAGGGTAGAGACAAGGTCTTTCCAAGGTTCCCGAGTGGGTCTCCACCCATGAGCTTGGGTGGGATGCTGACCTCAGTCTCTCAAAGCGCTGGGATAAGGAGGCTGAGCTCCTGAGCCTGGCCTTGGTCCTTCATCGAAAAAAAAACAAAACAGAAAGCCTGGTGCAGCTGCCAATGCCTGGAATCCCAGTGTTCTGGGAGGCCAAGGAGGCAGGACGGCTTCAGCCCAGGGGCCAAAGGCCAGTCCATGGCACACAGAGAGACCCCTTCTCCACACCCATCCAAACAGGGGTCTGGAGTTGAGGTGCCCATGGTCCCGGCCATTCCTGAGGCTGTGGCGGGAGGGTCACTGAACTTGAGATTTCGAGGCTGGTGGTGAATTATGGTCACGGCCCCAGTTCCCAGCCTGGGCCACACAGCCAGACCCTGTCTCCAAAAATATCAGAATCGTAAAGATTCTCATCTGCACATGGTGTGTTCACAGAGCGGCTGGCTTTAGAGCCAGGAAAAATGGAATTGGGAGGGAAGAAATGTCCCCGGGTGAGGAATGTGTCCCTGGCCTTTCTTCATGGAAGGTCCTCATTGCTAAGTCGGAGGGTTGGCCTGCCTGTGGAACATTTCTCACAACAGAGTGGAGTGCCTGCAGGAACCTGGCCAGGGAGCCTTGGGAAGTTCCCCACCAAAGCGGGGTCAGCCATTGGGTGTGTTGGGGCTGGAAGATTCTGAGCTTGGAGGACCCTCAAATGTTGTGGGGAACGGGGAAAGACCGAGGGCAGACTATTTGCAGGAGAATGGATTTCTTTCTTTCTTTCTTTCTTTCTTTCTTTCTTTCTTTCTTTCTTTCTTTCTTTCTTTCTTTCTTTCTTTCTTTCTTTCTTTCATTTCTTTCCTCACTAGTTTGAGCAGACTACTCTCAAACCACCCAACTCTGGCCATCCTTTGGGCCTGGGTCTCCCAAACTGCTGCAATCACAGGCTTTCCATTTGGTTGACATCCTGGTCTTCTTGCATCTTCTTGAACACTGGGCTGGTGGCAATCCTCCCGCTGAGGCCTGCCCTCACCCAAGGTTTTCTGGGTTTTGCTTGGGGTCGAGGCGGTGCCTTTCTATGGTGTCCAGATTGGTCTCGAAGTCCCAAGCTTTGACCCGCTTTCTGTCTCAGCCTCCCCAATTACCAAGGAGACAGGTGTTAGTCTTCCAGCGGTACCTGCCGCCCAGAAAGTTTGAGAGTCACGGCCTCCTTTTCCCGGAAGTAGCCCCTGGGAGGAGTGAGCAGGTCCACCATGCAGATGATGGGGGTGGAGGGTTAGGTTCTCTGGCAGAGGCACACACCTGAGACACATCTTGCCATGAATAGTGCTTGGGGGGTGATTCCTGATGTCCTCTCTGGGATCCTAGGCCATCAGATGTAGTGGGTTTAGTGGTAGGGCCCGAAAGGGGTGTGGAGGCCAGCCAGGGACTCATGCCTGTCATCTTGGTGATCTGGGAGGCATAGGCTAAAGGATGGCCTGAGCCTCCGTGTTCAAGACCAGCCCAGGCACCTTGGAGAGATTTTGTCTCTACAAGAAGTCACAAAAATGAGCTGAGTGTTCTGGACACTCAGAAAGCCATGGCAAGAGGATCGCCGGAGGCCAGCTGGTGGAGGACGCAGTGGTCGAATGTTGGCCCCTGCACTACGTCTTGACCAACAGAGTAGGACTCGGACTCAGAATATTATTATCAATCACCACCACTACCACATCCACAGGCAGGGCTCAAGGGGTCAGCCTGGCATCCCAGCCTTTGGAGGTTCAGGCAAGTGGACGGGCGGAGCCTGCCTGTTCAACACTAGCCCGGGACATGGTGAAAGACCTCGTGTTGGCCATCAAAAATAAAACCAAAGATTAGTCACGTGTGCTTGCACAGGTCGGTGGTTTCAGTCACTTGGGGGACCAATTGGGAGGATCGCCTGAGCCCAGCAGATGGAGTCTGTGGTTGCCATGAGTGACCCCCTGTGTTCTGCCTTGGCAACAGAGCGGGATTCTGACTCCAAATTATAATAATTACCACCACCACCACCACCACCCCTGCCAGGGATGGGAGATGAAAATGCACTTTCTAGCTTGTCATTTGTGGGATGTTTTAAAGGTGCCCACCAGGCACATCTCTCCCGCACATTTGCCCACGCACCACCAGATAGCCTGCCTCTATCCTCCACACTTGTGCCCCACAGCAAAGACGTGTGTGAGCTCAGAAACAGAAGGCTCCAAGCTAAAACGGCCATCTGGCACAGAGCGATCAAGGTGGTCCAGCAAAGCCATGGCCATTCCAGGTTCCGTTCACCCTGCCTTCCACCTTTGGGGGTAAGGTGGGTCCTTTCCTCTCCTGATCACTCCATCAACCTACACCAACAAGGATCTTTCACTGGGGAGCCATAGAGACCCATTGTGGGCACGTCAGAAGCATGTATTTTGTCACTGGATTCTCCTTCGGCCAGGCTGGGGCACAGCGGCACAATTGTGGCTCCTACAGTCTTGACCAGCAGGGCTCAGGTGGTCTTCCCACCTCAGCCCCTGATCAGCTGGGACCACGTCTGTCTCGATTTTGGGGGACTCTCACTGAGATGAGGTCTGGCCATGTCACTGGGGCTGGTCTCCGAATCCTTGTCTCAGGTGGCCTCCTGCCTCAGCCTACCAGGGCACGGGGATGATGGCCATGAGCCATGGTGCCCAGCCTGGACTCACAGGTCCTGTCAGCAGGAGCTATGCAAAGGCATGCCTCAGGTTGGAGGCCACTGCATCCCATGTATCTTGGACCATGGGTGATGCCACGTGCTACTTGAGTGTTTGCATTCTGGCGAGTGACAAGGTCTCGCTACATGGCACAGGCTGGTCTCGAACTCCCAGGTTCTAGGGTTCCCTGCCTTGGCCTCACAAAACCACAGCCTGATTTTGTGCCAATCCACCATCTTTCAGAAACTCTAGGCCCAAGACTAGGACCTCCTTCCCAAATGATGTTTGTCTGTTCATGATGATCCAACACCATACACAAATGGATACTCTTCTCTTACTTCCTGTATTCCTTTTTTCTTTGAATCACAGTCTCACTCTGTCACCCAGCCTGTGAAATGAGGTTGGTGGAGGTGTGAACTTCACGGTGGAGACACCCCACTGCACCAGGCATCACTCCTGGGATGGGGTTGGCAGATGACTCCAGGTGCCCTCACCAGGGTCCTGGGTCATTGATGGGAGTGGGACTCACAGTGGGACCCTGAGAGGGATGTGGAGGATGGACATGCGGGCTCATGCCTACCACCCCTGCACTTGGGATGCCAGGGCGAGAGGATGGCCTGAGACCCCTGGTTCTAGACCAGACTGGGACACTGGGTGAGACCTCATCTCAGCCATCAAAAATAAATTCAAACATTAGCTGGGCGTGGTGGTGCAGGCCTGTGGTTCAAGCCATTCGGGGGGCTGAGATGGGAGGATTGCCTGAGCTAGGAAGGTGGAATTCATGGTGGCTGTTAGCATGCCCCTGCTCTCCCACCTGGGTGACAGAGTGGGATTCTGACTCCAAATAATAATCAACACCAGCACAACAACCACCACCACCAGCCCTGCCACCCAGCACGAGGAGTCACCCTCAGGGATGGGAGAGGAGAAAACACTCCAGCTTGTCGTTCACAGGAGGTTTCAAAGGTGGCCACCGGGCACGTCCATCCTGTGCTTTTTGGTTACATGCCCCAGAAGGCCTGCCTCCATCCTCCACATTCTTGCCCAATGGCAAAGACACAGGTGAGTTCATGGAAGAGATGGCCCCGAGCTTTGCGAGCCATCGGCGCAGAGCAATCAAGGAGGTCCAACAATGTCGCTGCCAGTCCAGGTTTCAGTCACCAGTCACCCACCTTCGGGTGGGGGGAGGTCCACTTTCTCTCTCTATCACTCCATCATCCCCCACCCACTCGGACCTCTCCCTGGAGATGCTGGCGGACCATAGTGATGCACAAGGGAGGCGTCTTTTTTGTCGCTGGAGTCTCTGTCGGCCAGGCTGGGGCACAGAGGCATGATCATGACTTCGGGCACCACCATGCCTGACTCGATTTTGGGGACGTCACTCTGAGACGAGGTCTGACCATGTCTCTCGGGCTGGTCTCCGACCCCTGGGCACAGGCAGCCTCCCACCTCAGGCTCCCAGGGCACAGGGCTGATGGCCATGAGCCAAGGTGACTGATGTGGACTCACATGTGCTGTCGGTGGGGGAGACACAAAAGCAGGCCCCGGGATGGTGGCCACTGCATCCTGTGTTGCTGGGACTGGTGGCGCCACTACACACTCCTTGAGTGTTTGCGTTCCGGGGAGGGACGAGATCTCAGTAAGTAGCCCAGACTGGTCTCAAACACCCAGTTTCTGGTGGACCACCACCTGGGCCTCCCAAAGCCACAGTCCAATTGTCTGCCAACACACCATCTTTCGGGATCTCTAGGTCCAAGTTTGGCTCCTCCTTCCCAAACGATCACTTTCTGTTAACAATGATCCCAACCCCATAGACAAATGGCTGCTCTTCTGTTTTTTTCCTTTTTTTTTCTTTGAGTTGGAGTCTCACCTTGTCACCCAGGTTGGAGGGCAGTGGCTCACTCCGAGCCACTGCAGCCCCAGGCTGCTGGGCTCCAGCGTGCCTTTCCCCAGCCTTTGGAGCAGCCAGAATGACATGCACATGCCACCATGCCCAGCTCATTTGGATTGGAGCATAGAGATGATGTCTCACCGAGGTGCCTGGGCAGTGTCGGCCCATGGGCTATAGCCAGTCACTGGCCTCAGCCTCCAAAATGCTGGAATGATGAGGCTGAGCCCCTGAGTCCGGCCCTGATCCTTCATGAAAAATGACCCAGAAGGCCTGGCGTAGTGGCCCATGCCTGGAATCCCAGTGCTGTTGGTCACCGAGTTGGGAGGATGGCTGGAGCCCAGAGGGCCAAGTCCAGCCCGTGCCATACAGGGACAGCCCATCTCCACAACCATTCAAACAGGGGATCTGGGGTCAATGTGCCCATTGTTCCAGCCACTCTGGAGACTGAACCAGGGGGATTACAGAAGTCCATGATTTCGAGGCTGATGGTGAATAACAGTTGTGTCACCAGGCCCCAGCCAAGGCCACAGAGCCAGACCCTGTCTCAAAAACATCAGAATCGTACAGATTCTTAACTGTGTGTGGTTATGGTTAGTTCACAGGGCAACTGACTTTAGAGCCAGTAACAATGGGATTGGTGGAGAAGAAATTTCCCCAGGTTAGGGATGTGTCTCTGGCCTTTCTTGGCAGAAGTTCCTTGTTACTGAGTCAGGAGTCTGCCTGTCTTGGGCACATTTCTTACCTAGGAGAAAAGAACCAGCAGGGAACTTTGGG
>NW_007258665.1:0-1005 GCF_000164805.1 Carlito syrichta
TGGTTATCCAAATGACTAACCTTTCTCTGTCATGGGTGTCCAAATTTCAGGGTCTCCTACAAAATTGGTGGACTAGTGACCTGCCCTCCTTTGTGTTGACCATACCAGTAATTGGGCCTCCTCCATAACCTGTGTCACATTGATTCTGCCTCTGTGATTGGTGGCCATGTGACTCACCACAGTGAATAGCCCTCCTCTATGATAGAAGTAACATTGACTGGGTGTTCTCCAAGTTTGGTGCAACCATGACAGTACCTCCTCTATGACTGGTATCCCAATAACTTGCCATCTTTGTGATGGGTGCACCTGTGACTAACACGATATTGCGATGGGTGTCTTAGAAATGGGGCATCCAGCTGGACTCGGTGGCTCAGCCTGTAATCCCACCCTTTGGGAGACTGAGGTGAGTGGATTTCCTGAGCCCACGTGTTCGAGACCCACCTGGGCAACTTGGCGAGACCTCATCTCTACAACAAATCAAAAAATTAGCCTGGTGTGGTAGCGCACGCCTGTAGTCCCAGCTACTTGGATGGCTAAGGCAGAAGGATCTCTGGATTCCAGCAGGTTGAGGCTGCCGTGGCAGGGAACAGCCCTCTACTATGATAGTTGTACTCCAGTCTGGGCAATGGAGCAAAACTCCAACTCAAGAAAAAGAGAAAGAAATGGGGCATCCTCTAAAATGGGTGCTTAAGTGATTAGTTCTCCTGTTGATGACTGCCTCAGTTTCTGGGCCTCCTTCATAATGGGTGTTCCAGTTACTGGCTCTCCTCTGGGAAGGGTGTTCCCGAGATTGGGTCTCCTCCCTAACAGGTACTCCACTGACTTTGATTTTTTCATGGTTAATGCCCAACTGACCTATCCTTCTCCAAATTGGGTGCCACAGTGAACAGCCCTCCTCTGTGAAGTGTGCCCTATTTACTGACTTCTTCTGTGATTGGTATTCAGTGACTTATGAGCATCTGTGATATATGCCCCAATGACCGGGCCTTCTCTATAACAGGTGCC
>NW_007258665.1:2224-3016 GCF_000164805.1 Carlito syrichta
CCAGTAACTGGCCATTCTAAACTATGATGGGTGCCCAGTTTCTATGTTTTCTCTGTAATCACTATTACAGTAAATGGATCTCGTACATAATGGGTCCCACTGTGACCACCCCTCCTCCATTTAGTTGTCTCAGTGACTATGAATCCTCACTGATTGGTGCACAGTGACTGGTCCACATCCAAAATGAGTGTCATAGTGACACCCTCCTCTGCGATGGGTGTACCAGTAACTGAACCACCTCCATAATGTTTCCCCCCATGACTGGTTCTCCACTCTTATTGGTTTATCAGTGACTGGCCTCATCTTTGATGGGTGTCCAGTAACTGGACTTTCCTCATAATTGGTGTACCAGTGACTAGCATCTTCTGTGAAGGGTGCCCTTTTGACTGGCTCTCCTATGTGATGGGTGACCCAATGACTGGCTATCCCCTATGAGAGCTACCCCAGCGATTGCCCCTTCTCAATAATGAGTGTCCCAGTAACTTGACATCTTTGATTTGTGCACTAGTGACTAAGGCTCCTCTGTAACGTTTGCCACATTGACTAACTCTCCTCTGTGATAATTTTCCATTAATGGCCTCCTCAATAAAGTGTGCCTCAGCGACTAGGCCTCCTTTGTTATGTGTGTCAATTTGACTGGTAGTCTTTGTGTTGGATCTTGCATTGGCTGGTCCTCCTTTTTAATGGGTATCCTAGTGACTTACACTTTTCCATGATAAGTGCCTCAGTGACTGGACCTCCTCTGTCTTGTGTACCACAGTGACAGGTCTTATACCCTGATGGGTCTCCCGG
>NW_007258666.1:0-7728 GCF_000164805.1 Carlito syrichta
AGAGAATGTCCCTGGGTGAGGGATGTGTCCCCGGCTTTTCTTGGTGTAAGGTCCTCATTGCCGAGTCAGATGGTCGGCCTGACTGGGGCACATTTCTCCCCTGGGAGAGGAGAGCCAACAGGGACCCGACCAGGGAGCTTCGGGTACTCCCACCCCAAAGCAGGTGCAGCCATTGGGGGGTTGGGGCTGGAAGGTGCTGAGTTTGGGGGACCGTCACATGTGAGGTGTTGGGGGGAAGTACTGAGGGCAGAATGTTTGCAGGAGAATGTTTTTCTTTCTTTCTTTCTTTCTTTCTTTCTTTCTTTCTTTCTTTCTTTCTTTCTTTCTTTCTTTCCTTCTTTCCTTCCTTCCTTCCTTCCTTCCTTCCTTCCTTCCTTCCTTCCTTCCTTCTTTCTTTCTTTCTTTCCTTCTTTTTTATTTCTTTCTTTCCTTACTAGTTTGCCCAGGCTTCTCTCAAACTGCCCAACTCAGGTCATCCTCTCAGCCTGGGTAACCCAAACTGCTGCAGCAATAGGCTTTGCATTTGTTCTGCCTTCTTGTCTTCCTGGCTGCTCTTGAACTCTGGGTCAGAGGTGAACCTCCCACTGAGGCCTGCCATCAACCAAGGTTTTCTGGGTTTTTCTTGGGGTTGAGGATGGGGCTTGCTATGATATCCAACTTGCTCTCGAGCTCCAGGGCTCCAAAAATCTTACAGTCTTGGTCCTCACCGAGGGCCGAGGAGACAAGCGTGAGTCACCTGGAAGGTTTGAGAGTCATGCCCTCCCTTTCTCCCAGGCAAGCCCTGGGTGAGCTTGCAGATCAACACTTTGCAGCGAGGCGGGCCGAGGTGTGGGTGCCCAGGCAGAGACACACCCCTGCACCAGGCACTTCCCATGAGGAGTGTCGGCCGGTGACTCCAGCCGCCCTATCCAGAGTACAGCATCGTTGAAAGGTTTCAGGTCTCATGGAGGGGTCTGAGAAGGGTGAGGAGACCAGGCGTGGGGGCGCACGCCTGTCATCCCAGGGCTCAGGGTGGCTGAGGCAAGAGAATGGCTTGAGCCCCTGGTTTCAAGACCAGAACGGGCACCATAGCAACACATAGTTTCTACAAGAAGCCAAAACAAGTATGAGTGTGGTGGCAAAGGCCTATCATCAGGCCACCTGGGAGGTCATGGTGGAAGGATCACTGGAGACCAGCAGGTGGAGGCCACAGTGGCTGAGAGTGGACCCCTGCACTCTGGCCTGGGTGACAGAGTGGAACTCTGACTCAGAATAATAGTCGCAAATACCACCACCACCACAACCACAGGCTGGGCTCAAGTGCTCAGCCTGGCATCCAAATGATTTAGAGGCCCAGGGAAATGGACAGCCTAAGCCTGTGGGTTTGAAAACAGCCTAGGACATGGAGCGAGACCTTGTCTCGGCCATCAAAAATAAATCCAAGGTTTAGCCAGGCATGGTGATGCAGGCCTATGGCTCCAATTACTTGGTCGACTGAGGCATAAGGATCAACTGAGCGCGGCAGGTGGAATCTGCAGTGGCTGTGAGCATGTCACTGAGCTCTGACCTGTGTGAGAGAGGAGGGTTCTGACTGTAAATAATAATAATCACCACCACCACCACCACCCCTAGCACCCAGAGAAAGGATTCACCCTCAGGCATGGGAGAGGAAAAGACATTCTCTGGCCTGTCGTTCATGAGAGGTTTCAAAGCTGGCCACCGGACACATCTTTCCTGCATTTTTGACCGCACTCCCCAGAAAGCCTGTCTCCACCCTCCACACTCATGTCCCACAGCAAGACATGTGTGAGCTCACAGAACAGACGATCCTGAACTAGGGAGGCCTTTGAACACAGAGCTATTAAGGTAGAGTGGCAATGCCATGGCCAACCCAGTTTCTGGTCACCTTGTATGCCACCTTTGGGTGGGAGGACAGCCCCTTCCTCTGCTGACCACTCCATTATCCCCCGCCCTCATGGGGAGTCCTGGATGCCCATCATGATGCATGTGGGAGGTGTTTTTTCTGTCACTGGAGTCAGCCTCCGAGCAGCCAGGACTCCTGGGGCAACCACTCCTGACTCAATGTTGGGATCCTCTTGCCAAGATGAGGTCTGGCCACCTCACCTGGGCTAGTCTCTTGACCCCTGGGCTCAGGCGGCCTCCCACCTCAGCTTTCCAGGGTGCAGGGTTGATGACTGTAAGCCATGGTGCCCAGCCTGGACTCGCATGTTCTGTCAGGAGGGGGAATGCAAAGGATTGTCCTGTAATGTGACCACCGCATCCGGTGTAACCAGGAACATTGGGGCCACCACGTGTGACTCCAGTGTTTGTGTTCCATGGAGTGACAAGATTTTGCTACATGGCCCAGGCTGGTCTCAAACTCCTGGTATCAAGCAGTCCCCCATCTCGGCCTCCCAAAGCCACAGCCCAAATATCGGCCTATACACCATGTTTGAGGACCTCTAGGTTCAAGCCTCGGGACTCCTTCCCAAATGATCTTTGTCTGTTCACAATGATCCCAACTCCATAGACAAATGGATACTCTTCTTTATTTTCCTTTTTTATTTTATTTATCAGAGTCTCACTCCATTGCTCAGGCTGAAGGGCGGTGGCTCACTCCTGACCAGTATGCCTCAGTCTGCCAGGCTCCAGAGTGCCTTTCCCTGGACTTCTGAGGAGCCCAAATGAGCAGGTACGTGCCACCACGCCCGGCTCATTTGGGAAGGAAGGTAGAGACGAGGTCTCACCAAGTTTCCCAGTTGGGTCACTACCTGTGGTCTTGGGCCAGTCTCTAGCCTCAGCCTCCAAAAGTGCTGGGATGATGAGGCTGAGCCCTTGAGTATGGCCTCGATCCTTTTTCGAAAATGAACCAGAAGGCCAGACACAGTGGCCCATGCCTGGAATCCCAGCATTCTGGGAGACTTAGGAGGGAGGATGGCTGGAGTTCAGGAGACCAAGACTGCCCCAGGCCAGCCTGGATCATGCATGGAGACCCCCTCTCCAACCCCATCCAAACAAGAGGTCTTGGGTCGAGGTGACCATCATCCCAGCCACACCAGAGGCTGAGGCGGGAAGATCGCTGGAGCACGTGATTTTGAGGCTGGCAGGGAATGATGGTTGTGTCCCCTAACTCCAGCCTGGGTGACAGAGCCAGACCCAGTCCAAAAAACATCAGAATCATACACAGATTCTCAATTGCACAAGGTGTGTTCACAGGGCTACTGGCTTTAGAGCCAGGAAAAAAGGGATTTGGAGAGCCAGAAGAACCCGGCCAGGGAGACTCAGAAACTCCCGTACCAAAGAGGCAACATGGGGGGGTTGGGGCTGGAGTGTGCTGAGCTTGGGGAACCCTCATATGTGGAGAAGACAGGGGAAAGAACTGGGGGAAGAAGGTTTGCAGGAGAATGAATTTTTTTTATTTCTTTCTTTCCTTCCTTCCTTCATTCCTTCCTTTCTTCCTTCCCTTATTCTTTCTTTCTTTCTTCCTTTCTTTCCTCACTAGGTTGCTGAAGCTGCTCTGAAACCACACAACTTGGGCCATCGTCTCGGCCTGGGCCTCCCAAACTGCTGCAATCACAGGTTTTCCATTTAGTCGACATCCTGGTCTTCCTGTCTGGCCTTGAACTCTGGGCCGGAGACTATCCTCCCACCGAGGCCTGCCCTCATGCAAGGTTTTCTGTATTTTACTTGGGTTCGAGCTCAGGGCTTGCTATGGTGTCCAGCCTGGTCTCAAGCTCCCAGGCTCCGGTCATCCTCCCTTCTCGGCCTCCCTGAGTGCCGAGGAGACAGTGATGAGTTGCTCAGCCATCCTCGCCCCTCAAAGGTTTGAGAGTCACACCCTCCCTTTCCCCAAGGCCAATGCTAGTGGACGGCCTTAGCCTGGGGGTTTGAGATCAGTCCTGGACACTGGGCAGGAGGATTGCTTGAGCCCGGCAGGTGGAGTCTGTGGTGGCTGTGAACATGCTCCTACACTCAGGCCTGGGCAACATAGTGAAATTCAGATTCCAAATAATAATAATCACCACCACCACCCCTGTCACCACTGCGAGAAGTTGCCCTCAGGTATGAGAGGGGAAATGCACTTCCACCCTGTCATTCATGTGAGGTTTCAAAGGTGGCCACTGGGTACGTCCATCCAGCGCCTTCGTCCACGCATCCCAGAAGGTCTGCCTCCACCCTCTACACTTGTGCTCCATGGCAAAGGTGCATGTGAGCTCACGGAACAGGTGGCCCCGAGTTACAGTGGTCCTTGGGCACAGAGTGATCAAAGCAGGGTGGCAACTCTGTAGCCAACCCAGGTTCCAGTCACCCAGTCTGCCACCTTCGGGGGAGGAGGGCCACTTTCCCTCCTGATCGCTCCATCGTCCCCCTTCCCACGTGGACCTACAGCTGGGGAGCTATGGACACACATCGTCATGCATGTAGGAGGCATATTTTTTGTTGCCGATGTTTATGTCTGTCTGGCTGGGGCACGGCGGTATGATCATGGCTCCCGGGCCTCAAACTGTGGGGCTCAGGTGGTCCTCCCACCTCAGCCCCTGAGCAACCTGGACTCTGGGGGCCACCACGACTGACTCGATTTTGGGAAATTCACGCCGAGACGAGGTCTTTGACATCGCCCAGGCTGGTCTCTGACCTATGGGCCCAGGCATTCTCCTGCCTCAGGCTCCCAGGGCACGGGGCTGATGGATGTAAACCAGGGTGCCCGGCCTGGACTCGCACATTATGTCAGCAGGGGCGATGCAAATAACAACCCGTGATGGAGGCCACCGCATCCCATGTAGCCAGACTGCGGATGACACAAGGCAAGACTTCAGTGTTTGCATCCTAGGGAATGACAAGATCTCACTTCCTGGCCCAGGCTGGTCTCTAACTCCTGGGCTCCAGTGGTCCCCCACCTCGGACACCCAAAGCCACAGCCCAATTGTCAGTTGACCCACTGTCTTGCAGAAACTCTACAGCCAAGGCTGGGGCCTCCTTTCCAAATGATCTCTGTCTGTTCACAATGATCCCAACTCCATACACAAATGGATTATCTTTTTTTCCCCTTTTTTCATTGTTATTTTGAGTTGGAGTCTCACTCTCTCACCTAGGTTGGAGGATACTGGCTCGCTTCTGGCCATTGCAGCCTCAGCCCGCTGGGCTCCAGCGAGCATTTCCACAGGTTTCTGAGGAACCAGAACAACAGGTGCATGACAACAGGCCTGGTCATTTGGGATGGAGGGTAGAGACGAGTCTCCTGGAGGTGCCCAGGAGGATCTCAGCCCATGGCTTGTGCCAGCCAACGGCCTCCACCTCCCAAAGTGCTGGGATGATGAGGCTGAGCACTGGAGGTTTGGGCTGGAAGGTACCAAGCTTGGGGGAACTCACATGTGGGGGTAGGGGGGGAAGGACTGAGGGCAGAAGGTCTGCTGGAGAATGGATTTTTCTTTCTTTTTCTTTATTTATTTCTTTTTCTTTGTTTCCTTTCTTCCTTCTTTGCTTCGTTTCTTTCATTCTTTCTTTGTTTCTTTCTTTCCTCACTAGGCTGCCCAGGCTGCTCTCAAACTGCCCAACTCAGGCCAACCTCTTGGATTGAGTCTCCAAAACTGCTGTGATCACAAGCTTTCCATTTAGTCGACATCCTGGTCTTCCTACCTGGTCTTGAACTCTGGGCTGGTGGTGATCCTCCCATCGAGGCCTGCCCTCATCCAAGGTTTTCTGGGTTTTGCCTCAGGCCGAGATGGGGTCTTACTATGGTTTCCAGCCTGGTCTCAGCTCCTGGACTTCAGCCATCTTCCCGTCTTGGCCTCCCTGAAGTGCTGAGGAGACAGGTGTGAGTTGCCTGGTTGGCCCTCCGCTGATGGTTTGAGAATCACATCCTTCCTTTCCCCGAGGTGGTCCCTGGGAGGAGTGTGCTGGTCCACCCTGGGGATCGAACTGGGCAGAGGAGTGGGCACCCTGGCAGAGACAGGTCTCAGTGCAAGGCCCTCCCCCATCGCAGGCTCGGTGGGTGACTACAGCTGCATTCTCCATGGTCCCGGGTCGACTAAGGGAGTGGGCCTTGTGGTAGGGCCCCAATAGGGGTGTGAAGGCCAGTCTTGGGGTTCACTCCTGTCACCCCAGCACTTTTGGAGGCCATGGCGAGAGGATGGCCTGAGCCCTCGTGTTCGAGACAAGTCCAGGCAACTTGGCAACAGCTCATCTCTACAAGAAGACAAAAAAATAAGCCGAGTGTGGTGGCACACACTCTGTCGTTCTGCCCACTCAGAATTCCATGGCAGGAGGGTCGCTGGAATCCAGCCAGTGGAGGCTGAGGTGGCCGAGAGTGGGCTCCTGTGCTCTGGCCTCAGTGGCAGAGCATGACACCGACTCAGCATGATGATACCAACCATCACCACCACAACCACAGGCCAGGCTCAGGGGCTCAGCCTGGCATCCCGGCCTTTCAGAAGCTGAGTTGAGTGAACGACCTGAGACTGGAGGTTCAAGACCAGCTCAGGACACTGGGTAAGTCTTCGTCTTGGCAATCAAATATAAAACCAAAGATTAGCCAGGCTTGGTGGTGTAGGCTTATGGTTCCAACCACTCGGGAGGACATTGTGGGATGATTGGCTGAGCCCAGAAGGTGGAGTCTGAGGTGACCATGAGCATGCCCCTGCACTTAGGCCTGTGCAACAGAGCTGGATTCAGACTTCAAATAATAATAATCACCACCACCATCCTTGCCACCACCACCATCCTTGCCACCCAGCTTGAGAAGTCACCCTCAAAGATCAGAGGGAAAAAGGCACTTTCCCCCCGTCATTTGTGGGAGGTTTCAAAGGTGGCCACTGAACAAGTCTGTCCCACGACTTTGTCCGTGCATCCCAGACGGCCTGCCTCCACCCTCCACACTCGTGCCCCATGACAGAGACGCATATGAGCTCATGGAGCAGACAGCCCTGAATTAGGTTGGCTGTTGGACATAGAGAAAAGCAGTCCAGCAATGTCACAGCCAGCCCAGTTTCTGTTCACCCAGTCTGCAATCTTTGGGGGGGAGGGCCACTTTACTGATCACTCGATCATCCCCCGCCCATGTGAACCTTTCAGTGGGGAGCTGTGGATGCCCATTGTGATGCACATGGGAGTCATCATTTTTTTTGCCAGTCTCCATCAGCCTGGCTGGGGAGCAGTGGCATGATCTTGGCTCCTGGGGCCTTGAACTGCAGGGATCAGGAATTCCTCCATCTTAGCCCCCAAGCAGCCAGGACCTCGGAGGCCACCATGACAGACCCGATTTTGGGAACATCTAGCCGAGATGAGTTCTGTCAATATCATCTGGGATGGTCTCAAACCCTGGACACAGGTAGCCTCCCTCCTCGACCTCCCAAGGCACAGCATTGACAGACATGAGCTACCGGGCCTGACCTGAACTTACACGTTCTGTGGGTGGGGACGGTGTAAAGGAACACCTTGTGATGAAGCCCACCACATCCCGTGTAGCCAGGACTGTGGCGGCACCACGTGGGACTCCAGTGTTTGTGTTCTGGGGAGTGACGAAATCTCGTTATGTGGAACAGGCTGGTCTCAAACACCAGGGCTTCAAGCCGTCCCAAACCTTGGACTCTCAAAGCCTCAGCCCACTTGTCGGCCTATCCACCATCTTTCAGGAACTCTATACCCAAGACTGGGACCTCCTTCCCAAATGATCTCTGTCTGTTCACGATTATCACAGCTTCAAGCACAAATGGATGCTCTTCTTTTTATTCCTTTTTTCATTTTATCTTT
>NW_007258667.1:0-759 GCF_000164805.1 Carlito syrichta
CCCAAACTTTTCAAAATCTTTACTTATTTTTTAATTTTTTGAGTTGGGGGTCGCACTCTGTTTCCCTGGCTAGAGTGCGGTGGCACAATCACAGCCCACTGCAGCCTTGAACTCCTGGACTTGGGCAATCCTTCTGGCCTAGCCTCCCGAGTAGCTGAAACTACAATCCTGTGCTGCTGTGCCCAACTACTTTTTATTTATTTATTTATGTTTGAGAGATGAGATCTCAACTGTGTTACTTAGGCTGGTGTCAAACTCCTGGACTCAAACAGTCCTCCCGCTTTGGTCTCCCAAAGTGCTGGGGTTTTAGGCGTGCCCAGTCTCAAAATCTTTTTTTTTTAAGATTAGAAAATAGTTTATTTTAAAAGTAAATTAGAGAGAGAGAGAGAGGAAGAAAAGATTCACCTCTCCAAGGGGTGTTTATTAAAGGGATAAAAGGGATGTTTAGTAAATCTTTAGTAAAAGGATATGGCATTCTAAGCCATCAGAATAACTTTCAAAGATTAGAACATCATTTTTTCTTTTGAAAAGAGTGGCAAAAATTAAAATGAAGGCTAGACTTCTGTTTTCTTTTTTTTTTTTTTTTTTTGAGTTGAAGTCTCACTCTGTCACCCAGTCTGGAGTGCAGTGGCTGCTCCTGGCCACCGCAGCCTCGCCTGCTGGGCTCCGGCGATCCTTCCGCCTCAGCCTTCCGAGTAGCCGGAATTACAGGCATGCACTACCATGCCCAGCTGATTTTTTGATTTATTGTAGAGATGA
>NW_007258667.1:1432-8430 GCF_000164805.1 Carlito syrichta
TGCCTCAGCCTTTCCAAGTAGCTGGAACTACAGGTGCACGCCACCACATCTGGCTAATCTTTGATTTATTGTAGAGTTGAGGTCTCGCCAAGTTGCCCAGGCTGGTCTCGAACCTGCGGGCTCAGGCATTCCACCCACCTCAACTTCCCAAAGTGCTGGGGTTACAAGCTGATTTCACTGAACTGGACCAACTGTTTTTAATGACAGTTTGTACGTGACCTTTGATGTTTCCCTGATTGAACTGTTTCCAATTTTATTAATTTAACTTTCCAGAATTTCAAGGTGTAATTTATAGTATCATTTCTCTAAAGCTTAATATTCTTGGAGGAAAAACCTTGTCGTGCCTTTTAGCAGGAAAAATACGCAAATAACGCAGTTTTTCTCTTTCCAATCTTCCACTTAAAAAACAAAGACCCTGTCCATTGGAATCCTCCAAAATGGTGAAGGGCAGTGCTGTTACTGGGGGATGAATGTTATTTGGAAGGTTGTCCCGAAAACTTGAGTGGAAATGTTGCAGGAAAACAGAGAGGCCATGGCACCGAGGCTATCTTTGGAAGTAGCATTTCATTAGCACTGGTGCTACTCAGTGGGCTAATGTTCCAAGGCTGAGCAACCCAGAGAAAGAGTTTTATATGTTAGCTTTGGTAAGGGGGTGGGGGGAAGTTTGCATGGCTATACATTTTTCTTTGGAATTTGCAAGGTTGTACTTAGCAAAACCAGATTTTCAAAGAACAAATTGTCTCCAGGATGTGTTTAACAAGCAGGGGTTGTAAACTGATGACTTCACAAAGAAAGGATTTGGGGTAAGGTTGTGAATTGGTTACTATCTTGCATTTCCAGGAAAGTGCCTTTAGCCATCTTTGTTCAAACATTCTCTTCCTTTTAGCAGCATACTTTGCTGCTAACTAGTAAAGGTTGTATAGTTTTCTCAAGTCTCATGTCTATCAGATTTGGAGCCTGCAGGTTGATCTTTAAAAGAAATAATTTTAACTGTTTTTAGTCCCTCTCTGCCACTTTACATTTTTAAACTTTGTGTGCTTTTTGTCCTGCTGCATTCTGTTGTCCTCCTGCCCCACTGATGATGGCAGTGCTGTAACTCCCTGGTTTTCACTGGAGATCAGTCTCTGTGAGCTCCAGTCCCCCACCTAGAGAACGAATATGATCATAGTTTTTAATGGATTCTCACAGGGATCGAGTGAAATGGTGATCATTTGAGGCATGCGTTTTAGTCATCCCCGTCTCTGTGGGAGGCAGCAGTCATGTAGGCACTGAGCACAGGACCCGGACACGTGACCTGGTTCCACATACATTTTCACTGTTGGGGGCATATAATCTTGGGTACGTCAGGTACATTCTCCTTGTCTTCCTGTGGCCATCTGTTCCTTGGCAATTAATAACAGAATATCATTTTGAAGTTGTGCTGTGATTGTTTATGTGATTGTACTCCAAATATAGCAGAGGCTTAGTAAATATTGATATTTGCTTTCCTTTTTGTTAAGGTAATCATTTTTGTAGGCTCATTGGAGTCTTTAGAGAGCTTTTTTTTGGTGCAATTATATGGAAATAATTGAGAAGTCATGTCCATACTTTTTTTTACTTGCAAAATGTAAAGCATTTTGCAAAGGTTATGGTCACATGAATCTAGCTAAGGCATACTTGGTCTTGCACCAGTGCTACACTTTGAAATGTTTGCTAAAGCATAGAAGCAAAATATGCCGCTACAAGAAAGAGAATGTTTGAACAAAGATGGACAAAAGAGAAACCCACTGGCATGAGTCAAGTTTTCCAGACATCATCCAGTCTCTAGAGGAAGCTAGAGGAACTCTAGGACTTTTAGACCCCCAAATCTTGACTGTCTCTTAGTAGGACTGATCCTGAAGCTGCCTGAGAATGGTACTTCTGCCATACGTATTCCTTACTGAACACTAACTGATGGCAAGCTCCGTGATCCAATCTGAGGTCATTTTCTTTATGTGAAAGACGGATATATGAGGACCAAGAAGAAAAATGAACTGGGAAACAATTCATTTGATGCAGAATGGAGAGTGGATTTTTTTCTTAGTTGGAAGAGTTTTCTAATAATGCCAGCACAGTTATTACTTGTTTTAGTTTTGTATCAATCAATAATTACCTTTCACAGAAGAGATAGCAAAAACAGCAGTCATTTACTGAATGTGTGTCCTTTGTTAGTAATCAATTCCTTAGATGGTGTGTTATTGATATTCTTGCTATTGATAAGGAAGCTGAGACTGAGAGATAGTAACTTGCTCGTTTCACTACTAAATAAATGGAACCTTAGTCAGCCTGACTGCCAAACCCATATGTGTTAAACTTTGAAATATTACTTAAGAAATAAATCACGATGATAATAAGTGGAATGTAATGTCCTGGACTTCAGTTTGTCAAGTACATTTAATACATTAACTTTGGCCGGGCTCGGTGGCTCAGCCTGACATTCCAGCACTTTGGGAGGCCAAAGTGAGTGGACTGTCTGAGCCCAGGCAACTTGGCAAAACCTTGTATCTACAATAAATAAAAAATTAACCGGGCGTGGTAGCACACACCTGTAGTTCTAGCTACTTAGAAGGCTGAGGTGGAAGGATCGCTGGAGCTCAGCGACTGAGGCTGAGTTGAGGCTGCGGTGGCCAGGAGCATGCCACTGCACTCCAGTCTGGGTTACAGAGTGAGATTCCAACTCAAAAAAGAATACAATCACTTAAATGCAAACACAGGAATACTATTGCTTCTGAGAGACTAATAATACCTATGATGCAAGGAACATTTATTGAGCACACATGACATCCTTAATTATTCTGAACTCTCATCAAGTTTTTATTTATTCAATTCTCATAACAACTTTATGAAATAGGTACAGCTATCATCCCTTTGCAGATAAGTAAAGGGTAATTTACCTGCCCAGTGTCATGTTGCTGTGTGAGCTGGAACTGGAACTTGAACCCAGGAAGTCTTGGGCATAGCTTTCCTGATACATGAATCTAAAACCTGGTCAGTACACCCAAAGCAAGAGAACCACTGGTTCTACCAATCTGGTAGCATTTTTTTTACTATGATTACTGCTTGGGAGAAGAAAAAGTAGTCATTGAAATTTCACTAGAGATTTAAACATTAAATCAAGAGTTTGAAGCCTGATTAGTTTTAAGCCAGGTGAGTTTATCTACATTAACTTCAGCTAACAACTCAGGCTATATCTACTATAGTTGCCACTATTCGTTGGATGAAAAACAATTTTCCTCTTTTAGCAAGATGAACAAATAATTTGTTTTGTAGCTAAGACTTAACTATGATTGGATTAAGCATTTTTTTCAGATGTATCTCACATTTTTCTTTTGTTAATACTGTTTCCCCCGCACACCCCTGAAACAGAGTCTCACTCTTTTACCCACGCTGGCATGCAGTGGCATGATCACAGCTCATCCCAGCCTTGAACTCTTGGGTTTAAGCAATCCTCCCTCCTCAGTCTCCCAAAGTGTTGGGATTACAGGCCATTGCACCTGGCTCTTTTGCTAAATACTTACCTAGCTTGTGATTTTCTTTTTCACTCTCATTAAAGGGTGAGTCTTTAAATCTTATTTTCTCAAGATTCTTTACCTTAAAATGCTGTTGTAAAACCTTGGACTTTAAAAAGTTGTAAAGGTTCTAGTTAAGAGATTAGTAATGATGAAAGGAAGGATAACAGCCCAAGAATACGTGGACAGAGAGCATCACATGGCTTATTCTGCTTCAAATAATGCTGGTGGCATTTGCAGCAATGCTTCTACGATGCTTGAGCAAAACCGGTTTATTCCCTGGGAAGTGATGCAGATGACAAGGCCAGCGCTTTTGCTTAACTCTTGGGTACTCCATGGCTGTCTCCTGCATGATGTTCATAAGAACTTAGAAATGGATACTTAACTTATGAATAATAATTCTCTGAATAGAACAGTAGTTCAAAAATGGGCAAGAGTTTAGCTTTCCATTTAAAAAAGGAAAATCGATTAGGATTCCTGTTTCCTTTCATTACTGAAGGTGTCAGATGATTCTTTAAGTGAAACCCCAATTTTCTCTTGTCTGATGAAGCTGGTATAAGTGGAATTGTTTTGACATTGACTTTGACATAAAAGAATTGTTGAATCAAACTCTTTCATCTCAGTGCCAGGCCTTGGACTCATTCTTGAGTTTATGTACAGGACTCTTTTTTGTACACCTGTGACCTCACTAGAGCCACTTCTGGTGCTATATCTTGACTTAGTAGACACAAACACGGCAACTTAGGGCTATATCAGGACTCAGAAGATCCCAAACATGGCATCAAGCTGTGGGGCTGTGTTTCTCTACTCTCTGTGGCTTGGGGGTAGAGTCATGTATTAATATTTTCTGTGCTGACTCAGAAAGACCATGGGGCATACACTTAAATAAACCCCACCTGTGGGCCATATAAGCATTGCTTCATCCTATACTGGCCACTTCAGATCTTTTCAGGGCAGAGTTGGATGAGACAGAGAGAGGACTCCCAGCTGAACAGCTTGTGCTGAGTCATTTTCCAGTTGCATTTCATAGCTCAGCCAAAGATAAAACAAATGAGAAGAACCCCAAGCCAAAAAAATGCCATTCAGACTGTGATTTGGGTTAATATACTACCCCAGGGTAGTAATGAATTTGTCACTGGACAGACACAGGAAGGAAATGGGGTTAGGGAAGCCAAGTGAATTGGTGGTGATGTATCATCATTTATAAACAAGCACATTCCTTACATGAATGGGAAGGTGTTTTCATGGTGAACAAAGAGTCAAATCCTCCTTTGACGTGTTTTTTTAAAGTATTCAAAAGAATGGAGATCTTGTGGGAACAATTAAATCTTTAAAGTTTCTGTCTCTAGCCCTGTGAAGGAAAGTAGAGGAAGATGCAATAAACGTCAGCAAGAGAAAACTAACGACCTAAAGTACTTTGAATGTGTTTAACTGTGGGTCTTTCAGGAACAGAACGGTTGGAAGTTTGCTGTTGTTCTGAGTTTTCTCTTTAAGATCAGGGGTGAATTATTTCCTGGGAAGCTGTTTCTCACTGTAAGCTCTTTCGATATCTGTGCTGATAATCTAATCTGAATATATTGGGCTTTATTGAGACCTTCCCTTTGAAATGGATTTGCTATCTATTTATTATTAAACTACTATTTGTTTATGTAGAATGTAAAGTGCCTTATCCTTTATGTAGACCTTGACATTTTAAACGTGAAGTAGAATTGTTTTATCAATTGTGAAAATATTTGTTCTCTGAAAGCTGATTTTAAACAGTAAAGTAGGATGACTCTTGAAATAAATAAAACTCATAGCAGAACTTATATAATGGGTAAATCTGAGATAAGAACAGTGAGCGGTGTTTTTTATAAAATATACCCCAAAGCAAATACTTTGTAAATACTATCATTTTTCTTTATGACTATAGTGTAGCTACATTCTGATGAAATAAATTTATTTTTTGACTAATGGGATTATAGAACAAAAATAACATTCTGTGAGATAAAGTTCTATAAAAATAAAGTAAAATATGATATGAAATTCAACTTCACTAAATGTCACTGAACACTAGCAAATTTATTTGCAATTGTGGGCTCTTTTTTATCAACCAGAGACCCCTTTTTTCTAAGGATTTTTTTTTTCTGTTTTGAGTTCATGTATGGGCTTAGATTGGTAGTGGAGAAATTTTTAAATAGGGTATGAAATTGGAATGCCATATAGGATAATTTCTGTAGAAGCAACCTAGCAGGTTATCCAGTTAAACCACTCATGTTTCTTTCTTTCTTTCTTTCTTTCTTTCTTTCTTTCTTTCTTTCTTTCTTTCTTTCTTTCTTTCTTTCTTTCTTTCTTTCTTTATTTATTGAGTTGGAGTGTCACTGTGTCACCCAGGCTGGAGTACAGCGGCCTGCCCACAGCTACCATGGCCTCAACCTCCTGTGTTCACATGATCCTTCCACTTCAACCTCCCAAGTAACTGTACCTACAGGTGTGCACCACCATGCCTGGCTAGTTTTTGAATTTATTGTAGAAACGAGGTCTTGCCATGTTGCCCAATCTGTTCTCAAACCCATGGGCTCAGGTTATCCTCTCACCTCCACTTCCCAACTGCTACAATTACAGGCCTGAGTCACTATGCCCAGCCCGTTCATGTTTCTATCGCTATGATTTTAATTCTAAGTTGAGGTCAGGGTTTGGTAAAGCTTCCCTACATTATTGGACTGTGCATTTTATTCTTTTTCCAAAGTAGGTAAGACTGTAGGATAGGGTGTTCCTAGTGGTTCTCAACCCTGGAGCCTCATTAGCATTAACAGAGAGCACTTAAACCTTCCCATGCCCAAGCTGCATCCCAACCAATGAAGTGGGAATGGGTGGGGACTCGAGCATCTGTACTCCTGCATTGCATGGGCTGCCCCCATGATTCTGCTTGGGTACCAGAATTGAGAACCATTTTATAAGATTCAACTATCGCAAGAAACTTTGGGCTGCTGTAAGAAAACATGAAGATTATTGAATCAAGGTGGCCCTGTGACTATCTGATCTGTTCCCACCTGAATGTCAGATGTCCTGGAGCACAGAGATGTGTCCAGAATAGCCACCTGGCTTGAAAAGCTACATAAGGTCCCTCTCGAGAAGAAAAGGAGGCCACAAAGGGCCCAGTTAAGAGGGTGGATGGTTTCCCAGCATTGGGGGGTTTGCTTTTCCCAGACACCCCCAAACATGGAAGAGAAAGCTGGGATGGGCAGGGACCAGGGGCACACACCCCTGCTGGAAGAGCCTCACTCACCAAATAGCATTGTCTCAACTGTGTGGTGTGCAGCATGTGAGGATGCAACTTCTCTCACTCCACAGAGCCTGGAGTCTCTCCACATGCCACCAGTCACCTCCTTGGTCCTTGAGACACACCTCCTTCAGTGCTGGGGGTTGCCCATTCATCTTGACTTCTGCAAAGCAGCCCATGAGTAAGAAAGGAGTATGTAGTAGGAAACC
>NW_007258668.1:0-3967 GCF_000164805.1 Carlito syrichta
GGCCCTACAAATACTTTAGTGTCAAGGAACATCTACGGCCCATAATCATGTTCCCCAGAATCAAAAGGCATATTGGTACAAAATCCCTCGATTCAGGTGACCTCAAACTACAGAAAATTCTTGTGGATGTGCAGGTTGGAATTGGGATGTTGGGTTTTGAAGATTCCACATTTTGGTGAGGTCTTGTGAAGGGGAGCCAGGAATCTTGAATTACAGTTCCCAAAGAACATGATGGGAAACTTTTTATTGATATCCAAACAACTGGAATTCTTGGTCACCAGGAACTGTCTCGGCATCCTGCAGAGTGAAGCAGGAAGCCTGGTAATGGAGGTCATCATAAACAGGAAACTTCATGTCATATTGGTAAGGTAGTATAAGGAATATTGGGTATATGAGTCCTCAATCCGAAAAACTACAGGCCATCTTCCTAAGAGGTAACCACGAATCAGGTTTTTGAAATCGGAATCTGGGTAATGGGTGTCTTCACATACAGGAAAATTCACTGCCTATTGCTAAGTAAGAATAAGGAATATGCGTTACTCGTGTCCTCAATCCCCAAAAAACTTCAGGTCGTCTTGCTATGGGCTAAACAGGAATCAGAGTTTTCTAAGAATGAATCTGCAGAAATGGAGTACTTATATACAGGCAACTACATGACCTTGTGCTAAGAAAGAATAAGGAATCAAGATTACACGAGTCCTCAATCCCAAAAATCTACAGGGCATCTTGGAAAAGGTTAAAAAAGAATCAGAGTTTCGAAGCAGGATCTATGTAAGGAGAGTCCTAATATACAGGAAAATACACGGCCTTTTGACCAACAAAAAAAAAGAATCGGGGTTATAGCAGTCCTCAATACTAAAAATCAAAAGACCATCTGCAGTGGGCTAAACAAGAATCAGGGTTCAAAAGCTGCAACATAGGTAAAAGCAGTCCTCATATACAGAATCTACACGATCTCTTTCTAAGGAGAAAGAAGAAACCTGTTTGACACGGTTCCTGCATCACAATATCTACATGACATCTTGATAAGGGCTAAAAATGAATCAGGGTTTCCAAACAGGATACTGGTGAAAGGGATTCCTCATATACAGGACACTACACGACCCCTCGCTAAGGAAGAATAAGGAATCTGTGATACACGAGTCCCCAATTCATAATATTCTCGTGGTGTCTTGCTATGGTATAAACAAGAATCAGGGCTTCAAGCTCATCTCATGTTTTAGTGATATTTGGCTTGTGGGTATTATGAATCAGTCATTTCAGGACTCCTGCAGCATTCTGGTCCACTTGAGAGTTGTAAACGGGTATCTGGTAGTTCAAGTCCCTTAGGTTCCTCGGGACAACTAAGGACAGATTCCTGGAACAAAAGTATCTTCTTGTCATATGTGGATGTAACTCTGGTCTTAAGATGAACTTGGTAATCCTTAAATTTCCGTTTGCACTTTTATTTGGAGAGGGACCGAGGGTTTTACAGTTGCCAAATATTTAGTACAAATTATTAAAATGTAACCAGGAATCATGGATTCCACGTGCCTTGGAAACATCTGGGCATCTGATTTTTGTATACAGCGTTTTGAAATCCACATAGACAGGGAAAATCAGGTCATCTTGCTGGGAACGGAAAGGGAATCCAGTTCTTGGAGTTCTCAATCGCCTGATTCTACAAGGTCTCTTGAAAAGGTTTAATCAGCAATCTGGTCTACTATGTCGCCATATTTTTAGGGTTTCTTTTGAAAAGGGAACCAGGAATCTTGGGTTCCAATTCCACAAGACCTTTTCGGGAGTCTTTCTCTTGATATGCAATCAACTGGAATTCTAGGACACCATGAAATATCTCGGGGTCTAGCTGAGTATGAAGCAGGAATTTCAGTAATGGGAGTCCTCATATACGGAACACTACACGACCTATTGCTGTGGAAAAATAAGGAATCTTGGTTACACGAGTCCTCCATTAAAACCTACAGAGTGTCTTGCTAAGAGATAACCAACAAGGAGGTTTTTGGAATAGGAATCTGGATAATGGGAGTCCTCATATCCAGGAAACTGCACTGTCTATTGCGACGGAAGAATAAGGAATCTCGTTTAAACATGTCCTCAATCCCCCAAAAATGTTGAGGATGTCTTGCTAAGGGCTAAACACGAATTTGGGTTTTTGAACAATAATCTAGGGAAATGAAATCCTCATATACAGGCAACAGCACGGACTTTTCCTAAGAAAGAATAAGGAATCTGGGTAACGTGTTTTCTCTATCCCCAAAAAACTCCATGGCGTCTTCCTAAGGTCTAAACAAGCATCAGGGTTTTGACGCATGTATGTGGGAAAGAAAGTACTCATATACTAGCTACTGCACGGCTGTTGCTAAAAATAAAGAATCTGGGTTATACGAGGCCTAAATTCTGAATATCTACAGGGCATCTTGCTGATGGCTAAGGAAGAATCAGGGATTCGAGGCATGAATGTTGGTAATAGCAGTCCTCATATACAGCAAACTACATGGCCTATTGCTAAGAAAAAAGAAGAAATCTGTTTTACACGGTTCCTCAATCAAAATATCTACATATCGTATTATTAAGGGCTAAAAAGAATCAGGGTTTCAAAACAGGAATCTAGGGAAAGATAGTCCTCACATACAGGACACTACACGGCCTCTAACTAAGGAAGAATAAAGAAACTTTGTTGTACGAGTCCTCAATTCAAAAAATTCCCCTGGTGTCTGCTATGGCACAAACAAGAAACAGGGCTTCGAGCTCTCCAAATGTTATGGAAAAATTTAACATGCGGATATTATGAATCGGTCATTTCAGGACTCCAGCAACCTTCTGGTACTTTTTAAAGATGTAAACGGTTATCGGGCACTCCATGTCTGTTAGGTTCCTCAGAACAACTAAGGCCACATTCCAGGATAAAAAGAATCTTCACGCCATATTTCTATGTAACTCTGGACTTAAGGTGAACCCTGCAATTCTTCCCATTCCATGTCTCTTTTTATTTTGAGAGGGGACAAGGGTTTTGCATTTGCCAAATGTTTGGTAAGTATTTTTAAAGTTAACGTGGAATCATTGATTCCACGTCCCTAGGAAATTTCTGGGCATCTGTCTTTTTGGGTACAGAGTTTAAAATACACATGGACAGGGAATATCAGAGCATCTTGCTGAGAAAGAAAAGAATATCCGGTTCTAGGAGTTCTCATTATCTGGAATCTCCAGGGCCTATTGATAAGGTTTAATCAGCAATCTGGGCTTCTAGTTCCCTACATTTTTCAGAGCTACTTGCTCCGTTGATTTGCTAAATCTGTCATTACAGATCCACAGAAAATTTCTTGTCTTCTTGTTAGTTGTAATCAAGGATCTGGCCCTACAAATCCTTTTTTGTCCTGGGAACATCTACGACAATAATCATGTCCCCCAGAATCAAAAGGCATATTGGTACAAAATCCCTTGATTCAGGTGACTTCAAACTACAGAAAATTTTTGTTGTCAGGCACGTTGGAATTGGGACGTTGTGTTTTGAGGATTCCACATTTTGTGGAGGTCTGGTGAAGGGGAATCAGGAATCTTGGGTTCCAGTTCCCAAAAAACATTATGAGAGTCTTTCTCTTGACATCCAAACAACTGGAATTCTTGGTCACCAGGAACTGTCTCGGCATCCTGCAGAGTGAAGCGGGAAGATGGGTAATGGGAGTCGTCATATACAGGAAACTACACGTCATATTGCTAAAGAAGTATAAGGAATCTTGGCTACATGAGTCCTCATTCCCAAAGCTACAGACTGTCTTCCTCAGAAGTAACCACGAATCAGGTTTTGAATTTGAAATCTGGGTAATGGGAGTCCTCACATACATGAAACTTCACTGCCTATTGCTAAGTAAGAACAAGCAGTCTGCGTTACTCGTGTCTTCAATCCCCAAAGAGCTTCAGGTCGTCTTTCTATGGGCTAAACACGAATCGGGGTGTTTAAGCATGAATC
>NW_007258669.1:0-843 GCF_000164805.1 Carlito syrichta
GATGTCCATCTTACCTAAGGCAATCTACAAATTCAATGCAATACCCATTAAATTGCCAACAATATTCTTCTCAGACCTAGAAAAAACAATACAGGAATTCCTATGGAAACAAACGTTCAAGAATAGCCAGAACAATCCTCAGCAAAAAAAAACAAAGCAGGTGGTATCACAATACCAGATTTCAAACTTTACTATAAAGCTACAATCATCAAAACAGCTTGGTATTGGTACAGTAACAGGTATACAGATCAATGGAACAGAATTGAGATTCCAGAAGCAAAACCTCAATTTCTCAACCAACTCATCTTCGACAAAGCCCCCACCACCTACCAATGGGGAGAGGAGAACCTATTCAGTAAATGGTGCTGGGAAAATTGGCTGACCACATGCAGAAGATTGAAACAGGACCCCTATCTATCCCCATGCACAAAGGTTAACTCCAAATGGATCAGAGACCTAAATGTAAAACCTCAAACCATAAGAACCTTAGAAAAGGAAGGAAATACTCTCATGGAAATCGGAACTGGCATCCAATTCCTGTACAAAACCCAAAACCCACAGGACTTAAGAAAGAAGATAGACAAATGGGACCTTATTAAACTGACAAGCTTCTGCAAAGCCAAAGAAACCATCAAGAGAGCAGGGAGACAGCCTACAGACTGGGAAAAAGTATTTGCCAACTCTAGGTCTGACAAAGGCTTAACATCCTGGATCCACAAGGAACTCAAATGTACTGAAAAGAAGAAAACAAACAACCCCATTATAAATGGGCAAAAGATATGAACAGACACTTCACAAAAGAAGACATTCGAGCAGCCAACAAACACATGAGGAATGCTCAAC
>NW_007258669.1:1464-3125 GCF_000164805.1 Carlito syrichta
CAAATATCTGTCGGGGGATGGGAAAACACCTCTTATCAACAGGGTGCCTGAATGAAACGTGATTGTACACCTAACCCTTAACTGAACCCCACAAAACCATAATAAAAAAATACTGATTAATGAAAAAAAAAACTGAATCGATCAAAAGTGGGATGAGTGTTCTGATGATTTAAGTGTAATTTATGTTCGGACTTCCTTTCTGGTGAATTAGGCTTTACATAGATTAACCAGTGACACAGGTTAATCTTACTGAAATGGCTCCTGTCCAATGAATTATGACTAGGTTTATGCCACAGGCCATTATGTTGGCCAGTAAGGGTGTCACATATTAACTAGCACTATTTTCAGTCCAAGGTCACAAGCTTCCAACCTGATCGGTGGCCATGTTGGCTCATAGTTCAAGTGTTGGAGGGGGTGAGAAGCTGTGGGATCCTCACATGGTTCTGCTGGAGCATAAAAAGGAATGGTTAAGGGTATAAGACTTTACTATGCTCAAGTACACAGGACTGGACAAGGAGAGTTGTTTTTTTTAAAAGTCTGTGTATAAGATGGAATATTGTGAGCTTCTTCTAATATTGTTGCCAGCTGAATAAGGGATCCCATCTAATGACACCAAGACAGAAGTAGTGAAGGGGAGATCACATTTATAAAGTATTAGACCTAAACTGTTAATAATTTCAATGCTTTGTTTTTCTAAAATTATATATAATTTTATATATATTATATATATCTATATTAGCAACACATCTACGAAGTCCTAACTGCTTGTGATAAAAACAACACAGAAGCAGTAAAGCAAGACAGAGTGTACTGGAGGCAGCATTCAGACCCACACTGTGGATGATTTGAGTCCTGTGTTATTGTTTCTTTTCTTTTCTTTTTTTTACAAAGTGGGAAAGGTAGATTTATTAAAAGGAAGATACATTGTGGAGGGCACAATGGACAGTATTCTGTTGACTGCTGCCAAGTCCTTAGTTTTTCTAAGAGTAAATTACATATGCTCCCTTTCAGCAGCACATCCAAAAAGTCCTCCTCCTCTCAGAGGAAACCAACAACAAAGCAGTAAAGTCAAGACATAACTTTACCTGTTGCAGTATGGAGACACACCCTTTAAGATATTGAGCTCTCACTTTGCTTAAAGGAGACAGAGATATGTTGCTTTTTAGAGCAATTCATCAGTAAATCCTTCTGGCCTCCAAGAAAACCAACACAAAAGCAGAAAAGAGGACACTCACTGAATAGGTTGAAGCATTTAGACTTCGTCTGTCAATGTGTTCAGGCCTTCATTTTTCTAAAACAAAAATGAAATATGCCCTATTTTTTTAAACAGTCAGAAAGTCAGCCTGGAATGAATGTGATGAAATCACCAGAAAAGCAGTATATCCAAGTCAGAATTTAACTCCTCGAAGCATTAAGACCTACATTATTGAGATTTTGAACACTTTTTTTTTTAGGAAAAAGATGTTCCTTTTAGCCACATAGGCAACAAGTCCCCTCACCTCTTATGAAACCAAGACAAGAGCAGTGAATCCCTGACCGCTTTTAACTCTTTGAAGTATTCATACCTGTACTTCTAAGGTATGAGCCTTTGGTTTTTGTACAGAGAGAGTTAGAAGAATAGATCTAGTTCTCAAACATCACAGTCAGAATGTTGTCCTTCC
>NW_007258669.1:3145-30961 GCF_000164805.1 Carlito syrichta
ATGCTTCATTTTCTCAAAAGGAGAAAGATATATGCTCTTTAATAACCTAGCCGAGAAGTTCAAACCTGACCTCTAATGAAAAACACAAAATACAGTGAAGGCTAGACAGAGTTTAAGTGGTTGAAGTCTTGAGACTTACACTGTCGATGTGTTAAATGTTTTGGGCAATAAAGGGAAAAGTTCTTTTTTTAGCAACAGAGCCAGAGATTTCTGCTTGCTTTTTCAGAAAATGAAACACAACTGTGAAGCCTAGAGATGCTTCAAAGACTACTGCTCCACCAAGGCAGGGCTCAAAGGGGAAGGTGGAGAGATGTGGTTTTGTGTGACCTGCCCTAAGTGATATCTGGAGGTACAACTCCAAGGCTAGAGGTCTGGATTCTTGGTGTGAGGAAGGCTGGATTCGCAATGATTTCTAAGGCAAGAGGTGGTCCACTCCACAAGTCTAGGTATGGTAGGTCCATCATGAGGGCATAGTTGGAAGAACAAGGGATCAATGTCCATGGAAAGCGCAAGGTTCAGCGATTATGTTTGGAAATCTGGACTCTTCACTGGAATCTAGTGGTACAGGCACCCTACAAAAGACAAAGGGTCCTGAGAGCACCCTCTGCTGCTCTCCATGAAGTGGACAGCTTAGTACATTTGTTTTATTCTTGTTATTGTTTCAGTTTCTGTGATTGGGCAGCACTATTTCTTGTTATGTTGAGGGTTGTAGGTGCTTCAAAGGGAGAAACTCTTGCTCTGCTTTCTGGTCCAGGCTGTGGCGGGTCTCCTACTCACTGGTCACAGTGGTCAGGATGTGGTATCCTTAATGTGTCCAAGATTACATCTGTATAGGAGGTTTTGATTAGTTGCAACACTTCTTTCAACAGAGGGAAGAAAGGGAAGGCAGTTGTTAATTTTCAGCTAAAACTGTTTGGTTTGAATAAAAGAGCAAAGGAGGATTTTTCCTATTTTTCACAGAAAAGTCACTGCATTGTATTTGGTCTCCTTGAACCCAGAGCAGACCATTTCCTTTGTGTTTCTAATCTTAAATTGACTTAATAATCTTCACCACTGTATACAAAAACCTAGTTAGGCACAATGGCTCATGCCTATAATCCCAACATTTTGCAAGGCTGAGACAAGAGGATCACTTGAGGCTAGGAGTTCAAGACCAGTCTGGGCAACATAAAGAGACTCCCATGTCTACAAAAAAAAATTTTTTTTTAAATAGCTGGACATGGTGGTGGGCACCTGTAGTGTAAGAATTCAAGCCATGAAAATCTTAGGAAGGCCAGGCTCAATGGCTCAGCCTGCAATTCTGCACTTTGGGAGGCCGAGGTAAGTTAATTCCCTGAGCCCGTGGGTTCGAGACCCGCCTGGGAAACTTGGCACGACCTCATCTCTACAATAAATCAAAAAATTAGACAGGCATGGCAGCGCACGCCTGTAGTTCCAGCTGCTTGGAAGGCTGAGGTGGAAGTATCGCCGGAGTGCAGCAGGTCGAGGTTGCAGTGGTCGGGAGCATGCCACTGCACTCCAGTCTGGGCAACAGAGTGAGACTCCAACTCAAAAAAAAAAAGAAAACTTAGGAAAAAAAGCTTTGTGTGATGACTTGGTAGAGACCTCATTAGACTCATATTCTATTGGCCTAACCACCAACATGGCTTCAATTTCATATCCATGGTCACTTCATATGGAAGGAAGAACAGCACATGGATTTATTTTATTATTTTATTTTATTTTATGCTTTTGTCATAGTATCAGGATAACTTGTGTGGTGTAAGGCCAGTGGACACTTGCTCTGAGGCAGGTTCTGTACATTTAGAGCCCTCTTGTGTCATCCCATTAAGTCCTGATCTGGCCAATACCAACCCCTTTGTGGAGAGAAGAGGTATATTTTTCACTCTGCATGTGACTGATGAATCAAATAAATCCTACACTTTATTTGAACCCAGGTCTGAGGGTTCATACCTAACTTACCCACAAAAACTAATGGAGCCTAGGGTATACCTTGCGAGACCAATGCAGGAATATTTTCCATCTCTGGCCCATTCACCTTGCCCATAGACTGCTGGACCACCCTTTGTAACTGCTGATTCTGGAACAGGTTCACATGACAAGACCAGTCCTTCTTTTCTGGCAGTTCTGTCTTCTCTTTATGCAGGAAGTCTGGGCTTTTTAGACCATGGGACATGATAGGGAATGGTATCTTTATTTTGTTTCTTTACTTCTTTGGCATCAGGAGCATGATATTAAAAAGTCATTTTCCTTCATAATGCAGTACCATCACCAGTTCATAAATAACTTCTCTTCTCTTAAAACAGTTATCATTTTATTTTCATCTATATTGATTATTATATATATGGAATATTCTTGAAATCCCCCAAATTTCAAGACTTTACCCAAAATGTCTGGTTTTGAAAGACAACTACAATTGTCCACCTCCTAATAATCTCTGTGAAATAGAAATTTCTATGGCAAAAATGATCATCCATCCATGACTTTTTTCTTAAGGAATGACAGAGTAGTTTTGTGCTAATGTAGATGAAGTTTGTTTCAGTATGAAGAAGATATAAGCATGGGCTGAAGTTTAGTAAAAGTAGAAATTTGCTAAATATTCCTGGTAAAGGAGCTTTACTTTTATTGGTTCATGTGGGCTAAGATTAGATAAGTGAGTATATAAAAAATTTTTTTGAAAGCCCCTATGTATTAAGAGCTGTAGTGATGTAAAAGTGGAATTCTGCATTCTTGGTGTAAAAAGACTAAAGTTGTCTAGGATGACTTTATTTCATAAGAGGTTTAAAGGAAACAGGCTTTGCTTTACTTCCTGAGTACTTTGCCAGCAGCTAAAAAGCAAAACAAACAGTGAAGGTGCTGTTTCTGATCAGAATAGCTTCCTGTGCTTTTTGTTGACTTTACCCTGTTCTAGCATGGAAGGTCTAAGTTGCTTTACATTCACCCTTTGAACTCCACTCTCCCCTGTTTCTAAATTTCATCCAGGCAGAAGTCCCTCAGCATTCCTCCCACCCCCAGCTAATATTCATCTCCTTCTCCATCTCTTGGGTGCTCTCTAGCTTAGCCCCCTCTTTCTCTCAGAGTTCATACCATAAGAACAAAGTCCCCACAGAATTAGGTCATAAGGTTACTTTTGTTTACTAATACATTTTTTTCTTTTGTCTCTATTTATTTATTTATTCATTCATGCATTATAGAGATGTGGGGTACAATTCAGGGTTAGGTATACAAACATTAATCATGCAGGTACTCTTGTTGATGAGGTATGCCCCTCTGTCCCCTAGCAGTTTCCTTCAGCTGCCAATCCCACCTCCCCCTTGACTGTTTTCCACTACTGCCAATCACGTTCTCACAGCATTATAATTTTTAAAGGTCAATTTATGAGTGAGAACTTATGGAACTCAGTTCTTTGTTTCTGTGATAAATCACTGAGTATGATCAACTGCAAATCCATCCAAGTTGCTGCAAAGTCCATATATTTGTCCTTCTTTGTAGTTGCATAATATTCCATTGTGTATATGTACCACATTTTTTTTATCCAGTCCAATTTCGATGGGCAACACAGTTGGTTCCATGTTTTTGCTATTGTGAATAGAGCTGCAACAAACAAACGTGTGCAGGTATCTTTTTCGTAGAATAATTTGTGTTCTAAGCAAAGATGCTTCAACCTGGGCGCATCTGCTGAAAATAACCTTCCATTTTTTTTCCCTGGGGTCTTATTCAGCATTCTTATTAGTACTGCACATTAAGACATTTTTATCATAAGGATCAACTTTTAGGGTGACTACACATTATGACCATGATGATCACAGAAGTTTCTCTAATGCCTTTGCATAGTAGGTTACAGTCCAAATAACAAAACAAAATGCCTGGAGCTATTTTAGGTATCTCAGTAGGCCCTGCAGAAACAAAGCAGAGATAAGAACTGCATTTCAGTTTGTGTTATTCAAGTTATTTTTCTCTAATTGCTATTCCGCAGAATGAATGTGTTGCCAAGATTTTCTGTCAATCACCCATCCTTCCTGTGGTTTCAGATTATACTCTGACATACATCAAGGACTAAACAGAGCCATAAAATAAAAATGATAGAGACAGGGTCTGGGACAAGAGAAAAGAGTATGTAAGGGAGGTAAGAATTTATTATTATTTTCTGACGACTGCAAATTATCTTCAACTACCACTGAAAGGTCAGATTTTTTTATTTTTTTTTTGGTGTGTGTTTTCAAGTTCTGACTACGAAACCAAAGTGTGATAAAACCATCCTTGAAGTTTTATTGCTCATCTCATATTCTAGAATAAGTGAGCAGGCAGAGATTTGAGTCTAGAAGGCCTCAGACATGGATAATGGTAGTACACTTACCTGGAACATGCCTTGTACCATACCTACCCAGACACACTCATTTCTATCTATTCTTCTTGTTCATAGAATTTCTAGAAATCTGCATGCTTATTTCTATACAAGAGGTTTTGTGCTTGACTTTCATTTATTTTTTGGTTGGTTCCCTTTTTCTTGTCATTCTATATACAACATAACCAACTATTATAATATAACACCCTCCAATACCCATGACTCTATTATAGCCTAGCTGAAATTATCTTGTTTTCTTATTAAACTCTTTGTTTCTTTGCCTCCAGTTATCTTTTTCCCTCTGTTTGATTGTAAGCTCCATAAAAGAAGACCATTTCCAAATGTTTAGTGCTGTATTCACAGAATTTATAATACCACATATTGGGAACTTATTCGACATACAATTAAATAGATATGTTTAAGAACTTAATCAACATGAATATGCAAATACAAAGCCTATTTTCTTTGATACATGATAACATGTTAGAACTAAGGTATATATTCAGAGAATACAAAATAAAGAGTAGAAACATTGAGGGCACCTCTAGGAAACCTGGATTGTACACTCATATGTAAAGATATCCCTGCACTTAGTGTCTAATATTTTATTTTTCTATTTTACTCATTTTTTTTTTTTCATTTTTGTGTGTAGGAAGAATGCAGCACAGATAGTAAGTTTCCTGGGGAATAAATTACTCAAACAGAAAATACATTAGGATATCTGTTAAACTATGAACATCATTGGTTTAACAAGGCTATAGACAGGGAGCAAAATTACCTTCTTAGATGACTTCATTTCCTTCACTTATATGCAGAGTTCAAGTGAATCATAATGCATTGGGAATGAAAATGTGTTTCCCTTACACAGTTAGAAAGATAATAGAAGTGGGAGGATGTAAACTTTATATATTAATTTCCGAAGTTGCCATATTCTGCTTTCTGAGAGTGCCATAGTACAACAATTTGCTTCCACATACTTGAAATAAAAAACATTGCTACTACTGTTACTATGTGTTTGTGTCTGTAAAATTAAATTTATGGTATATGTAGTTTGCATGACTCAAAGCATTCTTTTTTTCCTCTCTTTCTCTACACACATACACATGCACACACACACACACACACACACACACACACACACACACACAAAGATTTTCATTTCAAAAAGTTTTTTTAGTTATTCAAAAACTACAAGATGATACCAGCTCAGAAAATATTGCTGTTCCATTAGTCTGAATGAAGACCTAGTGATTAGGGACTTAGACCATTATCTGATCCACAGTTTTCTAGAAAGCAGAGTCTGAGTCAAGAGTAATTTGCTAACGTTTTGAATTAACCCAAGCTCATGAAGGTAAAAGAAAAAAAAAGCAGGCAAAGATATAACTGGAATATGAGGTGATGCATTACTGTGCTGGTAAACTACTTCACAAAGATTCATAAGGAAACACAGCATATTTCTCAGAAGACCTATTTATCAAGCATGTGCTATACTCTAGAAGCACCACAATGATAAATTTTAACCTTTCATAGTCGAATGGTACAGAGAAGAGGTGTTTTTATGGTTGTTTTTTGTTTTTTGCCTGCCTTTCTTCTATTTCTCGTCAATAAAAATTTGACTGTATAGAAAAACTTTCTCACACTTCTGGATTGCAGAATCGAGCCACCTAAGCAACCACTCAGAAAACCAGAGCCCACTTTAATGGTGTGTAGATTCTTTTAAACATGGAAGTGAAGAGGCGATGCAGTATGGTGTGCCTTCCTAAGAAAAGGAAAGCAAACCAAGAGATTCTGAGAAAGCCCACAAAATGTATGTTCTAATGCAACAGCACATCAGAGATGTGTGGGTTCCAGTGCCAATCCATCATTTTTTAGCACTACAACAAGGTGGAAATTAACCTTTATACTCTGCAGGGTTTATTATTTTTTATATTCAAAGGAATAGTCTTATCTATATCCTAAAATTGATCTCAAAACTATTTTACACAGAAAGAATGAACATTTATGCATACAAATTTTCAAAGGTAATTTAGGAAGTCTTGGTAATTCTAAGAAAGAGTGCAGACTGTGAAAAAGAATCTTAACGTTTTAGATTATGAATGCATGAAACCACCTCATTGAAAGTATCAAAATGATTCATGCATTAGCATATTGGAGTTGGTGGTATCAGAATAAATTCCTGTTTAGTTTAATATAAATATACATAGATACATATAGAAATATTTGTAGTTCTTTCTCTCTCGTATATATGTTAGTATTTATGTTTACTTTCCATTAGCTGAGAGAGCCTAGAAGCAATGACACTCTACTAGTAATAAGCACAATTAGTATCCATAATATTGGTTTCTAAAAATATTACACCAATAAAAAGAAACTATGACTCCTCGGAGAAATGATTTATTATAGAACTGATCAAAGAAATGTACAAGATGAGCTTAGAAAATCTTACAGACGGGAAAGTAAATAACTATAAACAAACAAACAAAAGAAGCATGGCACACACTAATGGAATATGCCAAGGGAATATAGAAGCCAAGTAAAAGACACTCCTATATTCAATAAATAAAGTATTATTGAATTATAGCTTAAAGCATCATAATAAAAATAATAATCTTTGAGTCAATACTGATATAGGTAGGTAAATGGGGAAAACAAACACGTTTTTCATGCAGAAAATTTCAAATAATTTCTGCAGAAATATCTCAAAAATAATTGCGATGAATTTGAGAGAGAATATCATTAATAAAGTAATAGAACTATCAATAACAGAAAATAAATTTATTTTTATAAAATATCACAATAAATATTCTTATAAAATGGAATATAATTTGAATTCAAAATTTGTTTTATCTCAATTCATAATTATAATAGTTGATGAAAGTACAAAGAAATATTGTTTTTGACATTTATACTTTTCCAATTTTCATCCAAAATTAGAAGGCTTAAACAAACCAGGAAGTCATCTAAACAATTCAGAAGCTAACCTGAAAGTCAGGAAATTCAAGATATCTATAGTTTTTTACATGTAACTAGTAGAATCTAGTAGAAATCTAACTGCAAATCTCAGATGATTAACCTGTAATGCTTGATTTTAAATTAATGTTAAATTTCATAACAAGGTGGGGATTTCCCCAAAATAGATTTTCATGATCTATAATGTTGTGCCTGACCTTTAAAGATTTATCCTTGATTCCTTGCACGCATGGAATCAGCAAAGCGACATTTTGTCAATGATGTGCTTTTTAAGCTTTATGAAATATTTCCACACAGTTGGTCAGTTACAATATGGGCATATTGAAAACAGTTGCAGTGACCAGAATCAGAGTGCTATGGTCCAGTGACTTGGATCATAGAATAATGGGCAGTCAGACTTAGAAGGCTTTGGGGGATAATCCTTGTTTTCTTGTTGTCCTATTGTCAAAGTATATCAGTGCCAACAGAAAGGTACACTCCATCTATAGATCAAAGATCTATAGATTCAAAGCACACATCACTTGAAGGTGGCATATTTTATAGCAAACAGTGTGCCTGTGGTTGTTCCCCTAGTTCTCTAACTAATATGCGCCTTTATACATAATAAATCTTGGGCACTCTGGAAAGGATTTTCATACTACAAATTAAACCTTTTAGAAATTTAACAGCGTGTGTTAGCCACAGTATTTTAAGTAGATGGTGAAAACAGTGATCTCAGCTCAAATTACTTTAGTGGAAAAAGACACAGTGAAAGGTAATGGTTTTGTGGACTTGACTTCAGCATTTCCAGAGACTTTTGGCAGTCTTGTTAATTTTTCAACCAAGTTCTTGCATATTGACCTCATTTTCTCCAATTCCTGATATTTTCTTATTTTGTGGGCATAGCAACAGACAATGTTAAGTTATATGAGTATATAAGAAAAAATAAGACTGTCCTACAGCATCTACTTGTTAGATATCAGTAAGGTCACTGGTTTTCTTGGCTTATGCTGTTATGGAAAACTAGCAAAACACTGTCATTGTGAATTCCATTGGAAGCACATGATGTCTGCAAGAAAAAGGAGCTTCCTGAGGGAAGAAAAACTAGTCAAACAAGGTTGACAAATGTCCACAGAGCATCTAAAAATTATTTTTAAAGCATTGTATAGTGGCAAAGTCTATCAACATTAATTATTGAAGGAAAAGCTTGGAACTCTAAAAGAAGAAAATGTATGGTCAGTTCTTGTGGTCACCTTGGTTCAGTGAAAAGTTGCAATTGCAAATAAGACTGTCTGAAGTATTTCTCTGCTAAAGGGTAAAACTGATCAGGTGACACGCCATTGCTGCTGGCAATTCAACATTTCATCCTTTCTACTCTTCTTTGCATATTTCTCTACAGTTTCAAACCTTCAAGGATCTTCCATCTGGTCACAAAAACACCAAATGGTGCATCTGAAGTGGTAAGAAGCAATCAACAGAGGAGTATGTTTTATTAGATACATGCCAACAGGTGTTGGGTTGACGGTGAAGGTGTGGGAAGCCTAGTTCACTCAGCTCATAATTCTTGCTCCCAACAATCAGAACCTTGAGACAAAAGTACAATTCTCCAATCTCTCATGTATGCACTTCTTTACAGTGATGCTGTACAGGGCAGTTAGATAGCAAAGAGAGGAGGCTCAGGGAGCAGAAGTAAAGATTCTTATTAATTAAGTTGTACATCAAGAAGGAAATGTCTATGAGAAATGCAATTTTTACCCTTCTGGGAGTACATGCACTATATGAGTTGCCTTTCAGAAATTTAACTTTGAATTATATTTGAGGAAATTAATAATACAAAAAATGGAACACATATGCCAGGTTACAGCTGTTGTACATAGGGAAAATATTTCATGTTGCATGCTCTTGAGGTTCATTATGTCTCATATTTAAATTAGATATCAATATGGCTTTGACCTGATGTCCACTTTACATCATTTTCTGATTCAAACAATATGCATGAACAACAGTTCAAATCAACTTGCCTTTTTTCCCCCTGATTATGGCATATTTTAGTGGCATCACCAGGATGCTAACTTCTGCTGTGTCTAGTCTACTCTTTCATTACATTTTATTAATCCAATTCTGGTTCCTCATCCTTTAGTCTCAAGATTAGAGGTGACTCAACATCTGGCCCTTTATTCTATTATGAGATGATTTTTAAAAAGTATGTTGCTAAGGTTACCGTTTTATAAAATAGGTCTGTATTCCTGTATTTCTGTATAAATGCAGAAAATAATTTATTCTCAATTGCTATTGGACATTGTCTGAGTGAAATCAATGAAAAGGGAACATTTTGAATAGGACTAATGCTTAAATTAATAAATACCTTAAAAACTTTAGCCTAGATATTATAGAATGCTTTTATGTTATAATTCATTTTGAATGAATTATCTTCTCTTTATTCAAATAGATAGGATTAGTGTGACTTTTACCAATAATGATCTGCAGGGAAAATTACCCAGAAGTTTGAAAAGTCAATTTCTACTTTGAGTTCTATCTTCTTGGCTAAAACTTTAAGAGTTGATCCCCTATTTTTCTTTCAAGTTTTTAGTAATTTTTAATTCTCATGGAGAGATTTTAGATTTTTCACTGGTGCATGCTCTGATACCAAAAACATAACTTAGCTTATGGAAAGAATTTAAGATATATTTATTAAATGAATAAACACCTTTACTATTAAAATAAAGATCAGTAACTCATGATGCTATGACTTTTAGAGTTTATAATAGTAATATTATCAAAAGCTATTTTTTCCCAAGACATCTTAATCTTATTTTCTTTTAACTTTTTAATTTTAAATATGTGGGATACAATTCAGGGTGTGGGATGCAAGCATTCATTATGCAGGTATCCTTGTTGATGAGGTGTACCCCCCCTTCCCTGACCATTTACCACTACTGCCGATCCCTTTCATATAGTATTACAATAGTTGTTCAAGGTCCACTAATGAGTGAGAACGTGTGATACTCGGTTTTTTGTTCTGTGATAGATCATTCAGTATTATATACTCTAAGTCCATCCAAGTTGCTGCAAAGTTATAATTCTTTATGGCTGTATAATATTCCATTGTGTATATGTACCACATATTTTTTTATCCAGTCTTCTTTCAATGGGCACCATGGTTGGTTCCATGCTTTTGCTACTGTGAACAATGCTGCAATAAACATGTGTGTGCAGGTATCTTTTTCGTAGAGTGATTTGAGTTCTTCTGGGTGTATTCCCAGCAGGGGGCTTACGGGGTTGTATGGGAGGTCGATTTTTAGATCTTTTAGGAATTGTCAAACTGCTATCCATAGAGGTTATACTAATTTACACTCCCACTAACAGTGTAGAGGTGTTCCCTTTCCCCCACATCTTCTTCAGCATCTATTGTTTCGTGAGTTGATGATGACCATCCTGACTGAAGTTAGGTGCTATCTCAGTGTGGTTTTAATTTGCATTTATTTCATGACTAGTGAGGCTGAGCATTTTTTCATGTATCCATTGCTTGCTCGTATGTCTTCTTTTGAGAATTGTCTATTCATATTTTTTGCCCACTTTATAATGGGGCTGTTTATATGTTTGTTTGTTTGTTTGTCTATCTTCAGCACGTTGAGCTCCTTATAGATCCTAGATGTTAGGCCTTTGTCAGATATACGACTGGCAAATATTTTTCTCCCAGTCTGTGGGCTATCTTCTTACTCTCTGGATAGTTTCTTTGGCTTTGCAGAAGCTTTTCAGTTTGATGAGATTTCACTTGTCTATCTTATCACTTATAGCATGAGCACCTGGGGCTTTGATCAGGAATTGGTTGCCAGTTCCAATTTTCATAAAGGTGTCTTCTGCGTTTTCTAATTCTTATAGTTTGAGGTTTTATGTTTAGGTCTTGGTTCTGTTTAGAGTTGATTTTTGTATTTGGTAATAGGTAGGAGTCTTGTTTTAATCTTCTATTTGTAGTCAGTCAGTTTTCCCAGCACCATTTACTGAATAGGTTCTCCTCTCCCCAGTGGTTGGTAGTGGGAACTTTGTCGAAGATGAGTTAGTTGAGAAACTGAGATTTTGCTTCTGAAACCTCTATCTTGTTCCATTGGTCTATATGCCGGTTCTTGTACCATTATCAAGCTATTTTGATTATTGTAGCTTTATAATAAAGCTTAAACTCTGAAGTATGGGAGTGTGATATCTTCCACTTTTATTTATTTATTTATTTATTTTGTTTTTTGCTGAGCATTGTTTTGGCTATTTGTGTCCATTTATGTTTCCATATGAATTCCTGTATTGTCATTTCCAGGTCTGAGAAGAATGTTGTTGATAATTTAATGGGTATTGCATTTAATCTGTAGATTGTCTTGGGTAGGATGGACATATTAACAATGTTGATTCTTTCAATTCATGAGCTTGAAATATTTTTCCTTCTTTTTGTGTCAACTTTGATTTCTTTGAATAGTGTTTTATAGTATTCATTGTAAAGGTCCTTGACTTTTCTGATTAGAAAGATGCCAAGGTATTTCAGGGTTTTTTATGGTTGTTATGAACAGGATTGTGCTTTTTATTTTGGCTTCTGTTTGTTTATCATTGATGTATAGGAATGCAACTGAATATTACACATTAATTTTGTACCCCGAGACTTTGTCAAAGTCCTTTATCAGTGCAAAAAAATTTTTGACAGATTATCTTGGGTTTTTGAGATATAGAATCATGTTGTCTGCAAAGAGGGATAACTTAACTTCCTCTTTTTCTAATTGGATAGCCCTGATTTCCTTCTCTTGTCTGATTGCTCTATCTAGGACTTACAATACTACGTTGAACAGGAGGACTGAAAGTGGGCTTCCTTGTATTGTTCCAGTTTTCAAGAGAAATGGTTCCAATTTCTGTCTGTTTAGCAGTATGTTGACTGTGGGTTTCTCGTAGATGGCGCCTACTTTTTTGAGGTATGTTCCATCTATGCCTAGATGTTTAAGGCTTTTTGTCAAGAAGGGATGCTGGATTTTATTTTTTTAGCTTTTTCTGCTCCTAATAATATAATCATGTGGTTTTTGTCTTTACATCTGTTGACGTATTTAATTATGTTTATGGTCTTATGGATGTTTAAGCAGTCCTACATTCCAGGGATGAAGCCTACTTGGTCATGGTGGATGATTTTTGAGATGTGTTGTTGGTCTGGTTTACTAGAATCTTATTGAGAATTTTAACATCTACATTTTCACATCTCTCAGTCCTCATAGCATTGAAGAAAGCTAAGCCTTTGCTTTGATTAGGTTTGGTTTAAGAGAATGTTGAGATTGGTTTGATCTTCTATCCAGACCACTATTTTTTTTTTCATACCAGCTAAGTCTCTTTTGTTTTTTATTATTTCTTATTCACTGCAGCAGCACCTTTAATCTTCTTCAGTAACAATTTATTTGCATTCACAAATTGGCTAACTGATGCATGCAAGAGATATTTCTTTCAGCCTATTATGGCTTCTGATGTGTCTTCTTCACTAAGCTTAATCATTTATTATTTTTTATTTACAGTAAGGATATGAGGCTAGCTCTTTCACTGGAACACTTAGTTGTCATTTTAGGGTTACTAATTGGCCTAATTTCTGTATTTTTTTGTGTCAGCAAATATAAAACCCTGAGAAGAGAGAGAGACAGGAAGAGATGGCAGGTGAAGTCGTCAGAACACACAACATTTATGACTTCGTTTCACCATCCTAAATAAGAGCGGTTCATGGTGTTCCAAACAATTACAGTAATTACATCCAAGACCACTGATCACGGGTTACCTTGACAGATATAATAATATTGAAAAAATTTAAAGTATTAAAAGAATTACCAAAATGTTACACAGAGACATGAAGTTGAACATGTTAGAAAAATGGTACTGATAGATTTAAATTTGTAAAAAAAAAGGTTTTCTTCAAAGCACATAAAGTGTGAAAAAAATAAGGTATGCCTGTATATAAACATACACAGACAGACTTAGAGAGAGAAAGAGAGAGAGAAAGAGAGAGAAAATCACAGTTCCCACAAACCAGAAAGAGAATACATGATGGTTTTCAATTCAGTAATTTATTGAATTTAGTTATTATAAATTTAGTTATTATAAAAATATTCTGTGGAGGATTTCAACAAAATTCAAATACTAGTCTGCACTTTGCTTGATAATATTTGAATTTTGTTGAAATCCTCCACAGAATATTTTGACCAGTTTTCTTAGATTTTGTTCTTTTACAACCAGCCTCTTCATTGTTTGCTTATATGTATAACAATTTTTTTTCTGATTATAATATCCAAGTGTGTGAGATATAATCTTGTTACTCTAAGTCAACATTTTCAACAAAAAGCTACAGCAGGCTTTCACTCCAGTGCCAGTGTTAGTTCTCCACAATTTGGTTGATTGGAAAATGTGCCGCCTTCTCCTTTCCAAAATGTATTTTGCTAGTATGCAATATACTTCCTCTTCTACAATGTGGAATACATAAATTAATATGACGCTAAATAAAACTCTTCTATTCAGAACAGAACAACAAAACACTATCCCAGGTAAAATTTACACACATGACGTTTGGCTGTAAATATGCCTGAAAGGGTTGTACATGGTTCACATAGAAAAGATCCTACAAAGAAAGACGACTACAAGCTAATATCCTTGATGAACTTTCTTCAATTCTGTGAAGACTGAGAGGTGAGAAAGCTGCAGAAGAAAAATTTGAGGCTAGCAGAGGTTGGTTCATGAAGTTTAAGAAAAAAAGTCAGAACAACCCCTTTGGGTCCCCTTTCACTGTGGGAGCTTTTCTGTCCTCTCAATAAATCCTGCTTTCTCACTTTAAAAAAAAAGGAAAAGAAAAAGAAAAAGCCATTTCCATAACATAGAAGGGCAAGATAAAGCAGCAAGTGCTGATGCAGAAGTGCAACAAGTTATCCAGAAATTCTTGCTAGAATAATTAATAAAGGTGACTACGCTGAAGAACAGATATTTTAATTTAGTCACAACAGGCTTTTATCAAAAGAATATGTCATCTAGGACTTTGCAGCTAGAAAAGAGAAGTCAATAACTAGCTTAACACTTCAAAGGACAAGCTGACTCTTTTGTGAGGAGCTAATGTAGCTGGTGAAAATTGAAATCAATGTTCATTCACTATTCTAAAAACCCTAGAGTATGTAAACATTAGGCTAAATTCACTTTGCGTGTGTTTTAAAATGATAACCAAAAATATCAAACACAACAACAACAACAACGAAAAGCCTGTATGACAGCACACCTGTTTGTCATATGTTGTACTAATGATTTAAGTCCATTTTTGAGATTCACTGATCAGAAAAAAAAGATTTATTTCAAAATATGACTGCACGTTTATAAAGCACCTGGTCATACAAGAGTGCAGATAAAGATATACAAGGAAATTATTAACGTTTTCAAGTCTGCTAGCATGGCATCCATTTTGCATCCCACGGATCATAGTGTAAGTTTGACTTTCAAGTCTTATTACTTAAGATTTACAATTTGTAAGACTGCCATAAACAGTGAGTTTTCTGATGGATGTGGGTAAGTTTAAAAACTTCTGGAAATTAGTCTCCATTCATAATGTCACTAAGAACATTGTGATTCATTGTCAGAGGTTAAAATATGAATATTAAAAGTATTTTCAAAGAAGTTGATTCCAGTCCTCATGGATGACTTTGAGGAGTTGAAGATTTCGGTGAAGAAAATAACTGCAGCTGTGATCAAAATAGCAAGATAACTAGAATTATAAATTAAGCATCAAGATGTGACTGAGTTGCTACAATCTCATGGCAAAGTTTGAATGGATGAAGAGCTGCTTATTTGTTCTTAAGGATGAGCAGAGAAAATTTTGTTGTTGTTGTTATTTTGTTTTGTTGTGTTTTGGGGGATAAAATCTAATCCTGGTGAAGATGCTGTGATCATTGTTGGCGTGGCAACAAAAGATTTAGAACACTGTATACATTTGGTTGATAATGCAGTGGCAAGACTTGAGAGGATTGACTCCAATTTTAAAAGAAGTTCTACTGCGGGTAAAATACTATCAAACAGCATCACGTGCTACAGAGAAATCTTTCATAAAAGAAAGAATCGATTGGTGCAGCAAACTTTATTGTTGAATTATTTTAAGAAAATGACGCAACAACCCTTCAGCAGGTGCAATTCTGATTAGTCAGCAGTAGCCATTAACACCAAGACAAGATCCTCCATCAACAAAAAGGTGAGAACTTCTTGAAGTCTAAGATGATATTCAGCACATTTTAGCAATAAAATATTTTTAAATTAAGGCATGTACATTGGTTTTTTTAAAAAGACATAATGCTATTGTATACACAGGAGAGAAAATAAATTTCTCTCCTTTCCCTTTTGGGGTTCCTAGTTTAGAGACTCTTCTGAAAACAAAAGTCAGATAAACAGCAGCAACAACAACAACAAAAACAAAGAGAAGCTTATTAATGCATGTGATTCCCATCTTTCAGGAGAAACCTTTATTCAAAAGTATTTCTCTCTCAAGACAGTAGTTTAGTGACCTTGATTAAGTCATATTTTAACACAGTCATAAATCCTATATAGTGACAAAACAAGGAAGAGAGAGTGTCTTCAGGCTTCCAAAGGCAAGAAAATGTGGGAAGGTAAATATTGGGTAAGAAAAAAGTCTGCTCCCGGGTTATCTTGTGCTACTGTCTCTACGTTCTAACTCTGAGTTGATAAAGACAAAGAGGTGGGCCAGAGTATGCCCCTGTGTTTTAAACTTGTAATTTTAACTAAAATCACTAGTATTGAACATTTTGGTTTCATTCACACACTTAATATATTACAGTGTAAACAAGATTTTTGCATACACTAAGAAACAAAAAATGTGATATTCATATTATTACTGTGGTCTGGCATCAAACCTGCAATATCTTCAAGGTATGCTTTTACACATATAATGTCAAAAGAGAAGTATCGAGCATTTTGTGACTAATACACACACACGCACACACACGCGCGCACACCCACACACATGCACACACCTGCATATATACTTCACTTCTAACACAAAACGTGTGGGACATTTTTTTCCCATCAGTCAAATTTTCGACACTAGCTGAGTGTTTTTATAATTCACTTCAATTCTGACATTAACTGGAGTTAGCATAGACTCCATAGGTTCAAGCCTCAGTTCTATAAAAGTACTCTCCATCTCACTTAAGACGACTATTGCAATTAGCAGGTTCTCAGATTTCCTGTCTTGTTTGACTTGGCTACAAATCAAAGGTTCCCAAGACTCCTTTCTTGACTTCCATAATTTACTAGAGTAGCTCACAGAACTCAGGAAAACATCCACTACAGATATGCCACCCATCTAACATCCTCATGTGTTTAGCAATTCAGAAACTCTCTGAACTCTGTCCTTTTGAGTTTTAAGTGTGGCTTCAATACATAGGCACGATCAATGAAATCATTGGCTATTGGTGATTAATTCAAATTTTAGCCCCTCTTTCTTCCCTGGAGGTCTAAAAACAGAGTTGAACCTTCCTGCCCTTTAATCAAAGGGTTGGTTGCTCTGGCTAACAGCTCCAATTTGAGGCTATTCAAAAGCCAGTCATCTCATCAGCATACTAAAAGACACATAACTTTGGATATTCCAAGAGTTTCAGAAACCATGTAGTAGGAAACAAAACCAGAGGTCAAATATATATTTCATATAGATATTCATATATGTATATACACACAAGGAGATTTTATATATATATTCATATATATATATACACATCTGCCTTCCACATAAGTTCCATTGTGAGATATGAATATGACTAAAAATATAAAATTAGCTATTATATTTTCTTACTGAATCTAAGGTAATGACCCTTTTGAGTTCAATTCTGAAAAGAATGACAGACACATCCTGGAAATGACTTGGTCAAATAACCTTAAGATTGTGAAGAAATTATCATCCCTCATGAGTTTTTCATGGTATTGATATAATGATAAAGCCAAGGCCTTTCAACACTGTGGAATTCTAGATTGCATTGGTTATGAAAACTTTTCAAGACCCTGGTCAATTTAAATTCCACTCTGATATTTATAATCATCACTCACTACTAATGTGTCCAACTCTACTCAAGTCAAAAGCCACTAATATACCACTTGGCAAGAGATGATTAGTTTTGTTCACAAGTCAGATGAAATGTATGGTCATGTGCAAAGTTTCTGAGGAAAAGACATACTGATCACAACATTACCCTGTTGACAACTTGTCCCTTAACTCCACCACTCGGAGCCATTATGCTGCCTGTGAGCTAAAATCTAGCATATTGCAATCCCTTAGTACATGTTTGTTTATTTACTTTTTTATTTTCTAATTAGCCCTTTAGTGGTCATGTTTCTCTTCTTCTTCTTCTTTTTTAGAAAGCAGGATTTATTGAGAAATACAGAAAAACTACCACAGTGGGAGGGGATTCCAGGAGATTGTCAGTGATCACATTTTACTTAGTTCCTGTCTTTGGAGGTTAAAGGTTGGTTTGTACCCTGAACATAGGTAGAAACCTGGTGCCAGTGGTCTACTGTCTCACTAGCTTTCTCTTGCTTTTTGGGTTTCGTCCTCTGGCAGGAACTTCAATATATTTCTTGAAACCCTAAGAATTTTGACCCATGTGGTCATCGCAGCATTGTTCACAATAGCAAGAACATGGAACTAACCGTGCTGTTCATCAAAAGAGGACTGGATTTAAAAAATATGGTACATATACACAACGGAATATTACGCAGCCATAAAGAAGAACAAAAATCATGAACTTCTCAGAATCCTGGATGGAATTAGAGTCTATAATACTGAGTGATTTTTCACAGAAACAAAGAACTGAGTATCACATGTTCTCACTCATAAGTGGACCTTGAATAGCTATTGTAATACTATAAGCAAAGGATTGGCAGTACCGGGAAACTGCGGGGGACAGGGAGGAGGGTAGGGAGGTGGGATAGACAGTAGTCGAAATCTGCCTGGGGAAGAGTGGCACACCTCATCAACAAGCATACCTGCCCAATGAATATTTGTATACCTAACCCTAAAATGTACACCACAAATATAAAAAAAATTTTACAGTAAAAAAGAAAAGAATTTTTACCCAATTCAAAATTAGTTCTTTCCCTAAGACTAGAGTTTTCCTTTGCTATTCTTTACCTTACATCAAACAGATTATCAATTCAGTTTTTGCATGATACCAGGTACTGTCACATAGGCACTGTTTTGTCCCTTGCATTCTCTCAGATCAGATTCTGCGTTGAAAATGGTGCCTGCTTGTATTCACCTCACCAATATTTAGAGCTGACCTAAGACAAGAAACTTCTTACTAGAAGATGGTGAAACCCATGATTTCAGATTCTCCCTATAAGTCATTGACCTATACTTCACCTATTCCTGAATTATCTTCCTCCTTGGCAGTATATTGTAATAGCTACTGTGCTATATAGAGGCATATTAGCCATTTCTCAGCTGATTTACTATGATTGGTATTGGGCAAGCCAAGTCTTTTTATTTTTTTCATGTTTTTTGCAATTATGATTTAAAAAAATAGGGTAATACTTAGAATTTAAAGACACTAGCACGACTGAGCAAAATCCAGATAAAATTCTAAATATATGTCTCCTGTTCCTTGGCATATATACTTCCCTAACAGTGGGAACTGGGATAGTGTTGAAAGATAATTGAATCTGAAATTAAGAGAGTTAGGCTTAAGTTCAGTTATGACCATGCACTTAGTGATTTACTAAAAATAAAAAATGAGGACAACACACACTACTTTAAAAGTTTTTGCAAAGATTCTATAAAATGTACAAGTGCTTTGCAAACTGCAACATTCCATAGAGATGCTATTTTATTCTGTTATTATGATTGCAATTGAAGTACAGAGAAAGAAAAAGGTAATAATGAGTTACAGTCAGTCAAAGTTAGAACTTACTCTTATTATCAAGAATTCCATCTAACCATGCAGTTGGGGAAATTTATTTTCAATTACAACAAGGCTTACAGAGGTATTTTATTCATCTTCTGTTCAGTACATGGATGAGGGAGTAAGTCTTGCCCCAGGGTTATGGGATAGACAATCACACAACACTGAATAATGGACAGATAATATCACAACAGTTTACTGGTCACATATATTCATAGCCCAAGGGAGAAAGACATAGTAAACTGAACCACATGAAGTGTCACATGCCAGGAAAAAATGAAAAATCAGGGCCTATGGGAAATAGAATTTTGGTATCAGAAGGGTGCGATTTCTCCTGGTTACCATAGGAGAATGTGATTAGCTGGTTTGCATAATTCTAACTGGCAAGAAATGGAACCCTCTATGGAGGGGTAAAGAGAAACTGTGCTTTGTCTTCTTGATAACAAAGGGTGATTGATTAGAAGATTTTATCTGAGGGTCAAGGGTTAGGAAGAGTACAGAAGGAAATTGACTGCTAAGTCATTTGAGCTTCTCCAGTTTCCATCAGATTCCAAGGCAGCACCTAATACTGGACCTCGATTTTAGACTTGACATCATTAGAGGCATTAATTCAACTGGTGTAGACAGAAAACCTCCAGTGGAAGCTGTGATCATGGTGGCAGTTTAATGTGAAAGAGGAAAATTTAAATTTACAAGACTGGAAAACCATAGCTTAATCAACAGATAGAAAGAAAGTGCTCTATACAAAATAATGAGAGATCATGAAACAGGTAAGATGAGAATAAAGAAAAATTGTGTATTAGAAACCAGGGAGCACGTTTAAATAGTGGATAAGAGGATCAATTATGTCAATAAGTACAGAAGAGTGGAGTCAGAATATGACTTAATATTTATTTCAAAGTTATTTTTAAAGTTATGTAGTCAATTTTGGAAGCCCTAGTTGTGTGCTTCCCCTACTAAGAGGCCAGTCTGAAAGTTCAGCATGCTCTTGGGACTGAATGCAGCAAATCAAACAAGGATGTAGTGATGCTATTACATCCTCCAAATCATCTTGAACACTTTAAATTCTTTCTTTATGGAAGGTAGAATTTCCTTTAAGTATATTTTTAAAACATTAAAGCAACAAATAAAAAATCTAGAAAGCTACAAGCTCATGTGTGCTCATTTTACAAACTGGGCATTGAAGCAATTAAAATCAGAAATCCGAAGACAAATGAACTACAATTCCACTAAGCAGAAATAATGACAGGTAAAAAGGCCTTAGCCAACTATATGTTAATATAGTTGAAAGAGTAACATTTACTGGAACTTATAGATTGTCTGCATTCAAGCCTTATAATTATACCAGGAAAAAATGGGTTCTGTTGAGAACTTTCTTAAAGGTAAAGGAGTAAACCAACAGTTTCTTAAAGGCTCATAAATACAGAGTAGCACAGGAAAGACTCAGGATTCTTTAATAAAGAGAATTTACTTGAGGAAAATGTATTCAAAATGCTTTTCCTTAATAAAATTTGTTTGCATTTCTGAAAGATAAACTCACCTCAAACTTCGAATCAGTTTTCCAATATGGCCGAATCATTCTTAGATTCATCTGTTAAATATATCATTTTCTCCTCTCTCCTACTGGCTCAGTCTCTAAGCTCAGTTCCTCTATAACTAGTTTTTCACTGGTCTGGTCTATGTTCTCTATTGAATCACAATAATCTACATATCGATGCTAATCGTGGTTTTGTGGGGCTGAGAACTTATTAAATCTTGGTGGTCTTCATTTTGAAAAAGAGAAAACAAAGGTATCTTGCTTTTGCAATATTTGTAATGATATGGAATTGCATGTATCTTCATCACAAGGGGTTCATATCCATAGATGTGTATGCCACACTATGTTTTTACTTGTGTGCTTTTTAAGGGAGAGACTATGCAACTTTTATCAGACTTTCAAATGTTTGCTGTTGTTGTTGTTGTTATTTTTGAGTTGGAGTCTCCCTCTGTCGCCCAGACTGGAGTGCAGTGGCCGCTCCCGGCCACCGCAGCCTCGATGTGCCTGGCTCTGACGATCCTTCCGCCTCAGCCTTCCGAGTAGCCGGAATTACAGGCCCGCGCTACCACACCCGGCTGATATTTTGATTTATTGTAGAGATGAGGTCTTGCTCAGCAGTGTAGAAGGGTTCCTTTTTCTCCACATCCTTGCCAGCATCTGTCATTGTTTGTTTTATTAAGATACCACCTAACACTTGTAAGAATGGCCATTACTAATATATTTTTTGAGGTGGAGTTCAAGTGACTCTTCTTTCCTCAGCAGGCAGAATTGATGATATGATTCTGAAATCAAAGTATTGGGTTGGAAATATCCAGTCATTGTCAATAGAACTAGTGAGTGACCAGTGGAGAAAAAAAGACAGAATCTATTTGCAGCAGATTCTATTTCCTTTCCTCTTATAAAATCAACACTGAAAAAGTAAAATCAAGACAGCTTTTAACCCTTTAAGGTGCTTAAGCACTGTGGTAGATTTATCATTAATAATTACAGCACAGTCATCTTGTTGGTTCACCACACATTATCTATTTTAGAAAATGTATGATATTGCTCTTGAACAGTGAAATGATAATCTGGTTGTGTAAAACTGGAGCAATTGCCTAGTAGAAACATGAGAACCTTATTCAATAGAAAAGTAGATATCTGTTTTTAGAATGATGACAACTGATTCTTGAACAGGTCAACTGATTTGTCTATCAGAAATATTTATAACTTGTCCAGTAAAATTGTAGACAGATATTTGGAGTACTTTGCTTTTTCTTTTAGCAGTATAGTTGCTTATATTCCTTTCCTCTCATAAAATCAGCACTGAAAAAGTAAAACCAAGGCAGCTTTTAACCCTTTAGAGAACTGAAACATAAAGTGTGCTTGAGTACTTGTTTTTCTTAAAGGATAATGAGATATGTTCATTTCGAGCTACACAACCAGAATGCTTGCCTTGCTGTCTAAGAAACCAAAACAAAAGCAATTAAACTAAGTAATCTTTTAACCCCTTGATGCATCTATACCTGTACCATTATAATTTTCAGCACTGAATTTTTTTTTCAGAAAAAAAATCATTTTTAGCTACTTGACTGAATGTTCTCATTGACAGATCAAACAAGAATTAGAAAATTAAGGCACCATTCAATCCCTTGAAGGATGTAGATTTTAAAGTTGTTATTTTCTATAGTTTGATTTGCCAGAAGGAGGAAAATTTTTAAAAACTACACAATCAGCACATTGCTTTATTTCATAAAAACCAAAAAAAAGCAGCAAAACAAAAACATTTTTCAACCCTTTCAGTATTTACCTCCATTGCTGGTATTTTCAGCTAGTCATTTTTTATAAGGAGGAAGAAGTACTTTTTCCTTCCAGGGTAGCTAGCTATATGTTTTTCCTATTATGAAACAAAACAAAACAACAAAAAAAGGAAAGCCAGATGTTTACTAGTGGCAGCATCTACATCAATACTGTTGCTGTTTTGAGGACTTTATTTTTCTGAAAACAGGGTACATAGATTCCTTTCTAAGAACACATTCAAAAGTACTCCTTTTCTTTGAGGAAACCAGCACAGAACATTGAAGGAAAACCTCATATAAGCTGTAGAAGTATATAGACCAAATGTGTCTGGATTCCTTCATTTTTCTAGAAGGAGTACAACCTATGTTCTCTTTAATCATACCACCAGCAGGTTCACCTGTCCTCTTAGAAGACCAAGACCAAGGCAGTAAAGCCAAGACACAGTTTTACCTGCTGCAGCATGGAAACAATCATTGAACACTTCATTTTGCAAAAGGGAAACAAAGATATGTTGATTTTTAAGTAACTCACCCAAGAAATCATTCTGGTCTCTGAGAAAACCAACACAAAAGTAGTGTCCAGGACATCTAATGAACAGGTTGAAGCATTTAGACTTAGGCTGTTGATGTTTTTAACATTTTTTCTTTAAAACAAAAATGAGATATATCCTGTTTAAAACCAAGTCAAAGCAGTCCAGTTGCCCTCCCAGGATTTCTGGAGGCACAACTCCAAGGCTAGAGGTCAGGATTCTGGGGGAGAGGAAGGCAGGAACTGCAAAGAGTCTCAGGGCAAGAGACTGCCCATTCCATAAGTCCAGGGTTGTTGGGCCAGCACTGGGGTATAGTTGGGGGAGAAAAGGATCAATGCCCAGAACCAGTGTGAGGTTCAGCAATTGTGTTGGGAAATCTGGACTCTTCATGAGAATCTTATTGTTACAGATGCTCTATAGGACAAGGCAGAGGGGCCCAGGAAAACACACTATGCTGCTGTCCATGCAAAGTTGGACAGGTTGAAATATTTGTTTTATTCTTGTGATTGTTTCCACTTCTGTGTTTGGGTAGTGCTATTCCATGTTAATTTTTAAGTTCTCGGTGATGCAAAGTGGGAAACTTTTGTTCTGCTTTCTGGCCCAAGGTGTGGCAGATCTCCCACCCACTAGTCACAGTGGTCAAGAGGCAGCAATGTTGACATGTCCAATATTTCACCCATCCGGAAGATCTTGATTTCAACTGAAAAGCTTCTTTCAACAACAGCAACAGCAAAAAAGGAAAGTGGTTGTTATTTTTCAGTTGGACCTCTTTAATTTTGTTTGTTCTATTTGGTTTTTCAATTAGAGCCTCACTGTCACCCAGACTTGAGTTCAGTACATTATCATTGCTCAACCTCTTGAGATCAGGCTAACCTTCCACTTCAGACTTTTGGATACCTGGGACTACAAGCATGTGCCACCACAGACAGCTAATTTTTAAAATTTTTCTGAAGAGATAAATTCTGGCTGTGTTGCCTAGGTTTGTCTCAAACTCCTGGGATCAAGGAATCCTCCTACCTCCGCCTCCTAAAGTACTGGGATTCTAGACATGAGCCACCATTCCCAACTGGAACTGACTGTTTTGAATAAAAGATAGGGTGGGAAACTTTTCCATTCTTTCCCTCCACCAATTTTTTTTCCCACAGAAAAGAATTTGTAACATTTGGAGATACCAAAAGAGGCACAGGACAAAGGGCCGGTGTAAACCAAGCATTTATTGGAGGAGAAACTCCTGGGTGAGGTCCCGTGGTCCAGAAAGATGGGCCAGGGGAGTCGCACCCAAGGAGGGGCAGGCTGGGGTTTTTAAGGGTGCTGTATTTGGGAAGCGTGTTGGGGGTGGCAGTGAAGTGGGGAGACAAAGCGTCGCATCCGGCCTGGGCTAGAAAGTTTCTGTCTGGCCCTTCTCAGCAGCCGCCAGCAGGTTCTGGTAAGCTGGTATGTGGTTTGTGGGTTTAGGGTGGAGGGGCACATAGGGGATTGGTGGGTGGAGGGGCAGATGGGGGAAGGTGAGTGCTGCTTCTCCCGGAGCCTAACAAGATTCACTGCAAAACTCATGGCCACTTTTAACCACAGAACCAAGGGTTCTCATGTGTTTCTAATTTTCAAAAAATTTTACAGTGTCTCCCATTCTCTACCAAAAGACTGTGAACTCCAAAGATGGAATCACTTCTGTCAATTCAAAAATGAAAACATATACAAAAATTAACTAAAGATACATTAAATGATAAAACATGATCTGGCGTTGATGTCTCATGTCTGTAATGCCTGCCCTTTGGGAGGCCCAGGTGGTTCAAGATCTGCCAGAACAACTTAGTGAAACCTTGTCTCTACAAAAATAAAATTAACTAGATGTGGTGGCATGTACCTGTATTTCCAGCTTTTCTGGAGGCTGAGGTGGGAAGGATCACCTTAGCCCAGGAGGTCAAGGCTGTAGTGAGCTGTGATCTTGCCACTGCACTACAGCCTGGGTAACTGAGATAGACTCTGTCTTGAGAAAAAAATGTCAAGAAACAACAGATGTTGGTGAGATTGTGAAGAAACAGTAATGCTCATACACTGTTGATGGGAATGAAAACTAGATCAGACCCTGTGGAAAGCAGTTTGAAGATTTTTTCACAAACAAGAAACAGAGTTGCCATTCAACCCAGAAATCCTACTATTTGGTATATGCCCAAAGGAGGACACATTGTTTTACCAAAAAGATTCCCTTACTCTTAGGTTTAACACAGTGATATTCACAGGAGCAGCAACATGAAACCAACCTGGGTGCCCAGTAAACATGCACTTGATAAATAAAATAAGGTACATAGTTGCTATGGAATACTATGTATATTGAATGAAAGCATATTCTTTGCAACAAGGTGAATGCAGCTGGAGGCTATTATTCCAAGTGAATTAACACAGAAACAGAAAATCCCATGCCATACATTCTTCTCATGTACAGGAGAGAGCTAAACACCAGGTACACATGGGCATAAATATGGGAAACACAGAAACTATGAACTCTTAAATGTGGAAGGGAGAGGGATGGGGTAATGATTGAAAATCTACCCACTGGGTACCATGGCCACCACTTCAGTGATGGGCTCAGAGAAGCCTAAACCTCACCGTTAGGCAAATTGACTCATATACCAAATCTGCACATGTACCACTTGACTCTCAAATGAAATGAAAATAAATAAGAGAATTACACATTCAATACAATAAAAGTAACAGTGCAAATCAAGGACACTTTCCAAAAAATGACTATGTGGAATTAGATCTGATCCCTGGGATCCCAGCCAAAAGAATTCCAGGAAGAAAGGAATCCCCAAGGGCTTGCCACCTGAAAACTTCTGCTGTCAGTCAGTCTGACTCAGGGCTTTGGGACCCAGATAAGTACCCTTCCTAAAGAAATCCCAGCCAAAGATTCTGTATCATTTCAGCACTTTTGTCTGCATTGATATATCTATATTTTTAAATCAACTTTGGTTTGGCTTTTTGGTGATGGATATATCTTGTTCTGTTGATAGTTGTCAATGTGGGATGTCCATGTTCAGGTATGGATTCCTGAGGATGAAAATAAAAAACCTCCAAAAATTAAGCATAAGTAGTGCATGTGACTCAAAGAAGGTAGATAAACAAAGGGCTGGGCATCATTGAAACTCAGTTGCCAGGAGAAGCTCAGCACTACACAGGCTGAGAATTGGGGTACATCAAGGAGTTCACACAGAAACTGAGACAGGGACCAGCAGCACAGGAGGGAAGGAAGCTGTGTTTCAGAGTGTAGACATCCAAGCTGGGAGCAGAGAGAAACTGTCCACATGTAGGAGGATTCAGCATTCCTAGTGATCACCTCCAAGCAGGGTGTGATGCGGGAAGCTCACTGTCAAACTTGGTTTGGTTTCACGAGTATCAGCAGAGACAGGTAAGACTGCAGACAAAGCCACATATGGCTTGCAGCATCCCAAGTCACCAAGAGGCTAGTCAGCAAGTTACTGAGAAGATCCTGGGGATTGGAGTGTCACCAAGCTAGGGAGCCCAAAAACAGGATGTGAGTCTGCTGAGTGACTGAATGGCTGTCACCAGGGAGACAGGAGAGGCAGGGATATGCAGAGGTGGAGTTAAGGGATGAGAGTTAGGTGTGTAGAAGGGGACTTAAAAAGACATCTACAATGTCAAAAATTAAACTAGACATGTACTCAGCCTTTGCACAGTTTAAAATAAAACTTCCCTTCCTGGAAACTGGCAACGGCACCTGCTGGTTAGGTTAAACTGTTTAACAGCTTTGTTTTTCACTTCTGTTAACTACGCTTGCATTGCACCTAGGACTCCAGGATGTTGCGGTTTGGCCCACTTGGAAAGTCCCAATGTGGTTAAGCCCCACATAAGCAAGCTCCTACAGCTAATGAGTGCCCCTTGCTGTGGCACTGTCATGTCCAATAGGCAAGTGGCTGCCGGCCTGGCTCTTGACTAAATAAAACCTCTCCTTTTTATAACTTGTACTTTTGGTGCTGATGTCTGTGAATTAAGTGCTCGGTCCCTATTTCAAGTGGACCTTTAAAAATAGAGCACCAAGAAACTCAGAAAAAGAGAGTTGTGAGCCACATCCTGGATCACTGGTATAAGCTCAAGTATGGAGGAGAGGGAAACACAGATGATATCAAAGCTTTTCACACAGACTGTCCATTCTTCATATATTATACAGCCTTGATAGGAGGATGTGCTGTGGAAACTGTGTCCCAGGCAGCCAGTGAAGGAGTATGTTGGACATGGAACCAATCAAGATTGAAAGGTGCAGGAAGAGACCAGAGGGGCAGCTCCTGAAATGGCGCCAACACACCAGACAACAAAGGCCCTCTGTCCGGCTTCTGTGAGCACAATTCCCTGTGCATGCCAATTTTAAACCTCCCCGTGCGTCAATTTCAAACCTTCCCGTGCCTCAATTTCAAACTTCCCCTGCGAGCCAATTTCAAACCTGCAAGCCTCCAATCAGTACCCAGCTTTGTTATGAGTCCAATAGGCATTGGCCCCACCCTACTCCCATGCAGCTCCTCCAATAGAAGCATAGCACGGCCCCTTCTGGCCCCTGTCAGGCTGATAAATACAGTCCTCTCCCCGCAACTCTCTCTCTCGGTTTCTCTTTCTCTCTCTCTCTCATCTCTCTTTCTCTCTCTGTCGCTCGTCTCTCTTTCTGTCTCTCTCTGTCGCTCTCTCCCTCTCTGCAGTTCTCTCCCTGCCTCTCTCCCACTTCCTC
>NW_007258669.1:30981-31725 GCF_000164805.1 Carlito syrichta
TCGTTTCTGCACACAAGATTGGCCAACATACCCCTTAGACAACCAAAATCAGTGCCCCCCTCAGGGGTCCCTCAATCCTGATATTATTCAGGACTTATATAATTTTTGTGAGCATTCAAAACGGTGGATAGAAATCCCCTATATTCAGTCCTTTTTTCTCCTCTGTGAGCATCCTTGCCTGTGTCTCAATTGTAACCCCTCTAACTTCCATTCTCAACTCATGCCAACATCTACTGCTTCTCCTACAACTTCTCTTTCTTCCATTGTTCCATGCATGTGTGAGCCTCCTCCTCTAAGTTCCCCCCCCTTACAGGCAGCCTCAACAGCCTCAGGCTCCCCTGCCCCCACCCTCCTCTACTCTGGCAGCTCGATCCCTATATCCTCCCTTTCCAATCGTTCCCTACTGTAGCCCTCCAGTAACCCGAACCAAGGCTGCACTGGTCGTCCTAGCAGTTTACTAATATCGCTTTAAACTCTATAAAGGGACAAACTCTTTTGACTATATATTTTATCTCCCAGTCAGCACTGGGTATTAGGCGCAAATTCCAAAATTTTAAAAAGGGCCCACAAACCCCTCAATTAGAGCTATTGGACACGGCCTCTAAAATCTTTAACAACCAAAAGGAGGAAATAATACAGGACCACCGACGTAAGCAGGAAGTACTTTAGCTTTTATCTACCACTTTAGCAGAAAAAGCCACCACTGATAATCTTCCACCCCAGATGGTCAATAGCAGAAGGGGT
>NW_007258669.1:31745-50209 GCF_000164805.1 Carlito syrichta
AGGGGCAGGAAGGGGCAGGGAGGTGGGATTAACGGTAGTCAATATCTGTCTGGGTAAGGGGGGGGCATACCTCATCAATAAGGTTACCTGCACAATGAATATTTGTATACCTAACCCGTAACTGTACCCCACCATTTTAAAATAAAAAAAATAAATTTTTAAAAAACAGAGAAATAGTGCTTCTTTTGGTGAGTGAATAAAATGGCACTTCTGAATTTCAGCTCTTTGTGACCAAGGTACAGGATACATGCATACTCCTAGAACACGCATTTTCCACATTTTGTAAGTAGACTCCTCGTCCCTTTGTGTTAATCATATGCCTTATTAATCCCTTGTGTTACATTTCTGTCGTTCACCTGCTTCTTCCATCTACTAATGAGTAAAATTTGTATTTGGAATTGAGACGATATTGTGTTATTGCATTTGTATTGAGACATTATTGTATTGTATTATTTGTATTAGTAAGAACATCTAGCACTTAATAAAAAATCATATTTCTTTTGTAAGAGGAATAAAACAGAGCAATGAAGACGGGAGAGAGTTAAAGAAAAAATAGAACAGGAGAAACATAACTGAGAGGTAGTAGAGAAAAAGAATGGCGGGTATAGGTCGAGGTGGGGGAAGAAACATCAGTGAGAGTAGCTGGAAAAACATAGATGTTTTGGCAAAATTCTTATACCAAGGATCTGGCCTGAAAATGGGACAAAGAAAACAAAGCTGAAAGTGACTTTTCTATGTTTTGCATTTTCTTTTTTTAGCATAAAGCTTTTGTTTCACAAAATTCAAAGTTCCGAAAGATTAGCTAAAATTTATATGTTCTAGAAATAAATTGACCTATTGATACAGAGGGCCACACATGCCAGTGTTCACTTTATATTCTTTTTTAGGATCCCCTACATAAGTAACCTACTAACAAAAGTTTTTTCCTATGCCACTAATGCAGAAAGATCTTAGCCTAAGGTATCCCACTAACAACAGCTGGACAACATAGCTATTCTAGTATTGCAGAATGGATTTGAAATCAATTTGGACCACTGTGGAAGTATATTGAGATTCCATTATCAAACTAATTTCTTAAGATAGCTTTACTGAGGTATAAATGATATAGAAAAAGCTACACACACACACACATACACACACAAACACACCACACACACACACACGTATATATATATATGGGTGGGAATGGGTATGTATATAACATAGTAAAATTGACCATATGTATCCACCCATGAAATTTTTACCACATTCAAGGGAATAGACATATCACCTCCAAATATTCCTTGTGTCTTTTTGTTGGTGGTGGTATTTATGGCAAGAACGCTTAACATGAGATCCACCATCTAAACAATTTTTTAATAAATAACACAATATTGCTAACTATAGAGAGCATGCTAAACAACAGAACTCTAGAGCTAAATAAACTTTCATGACTCTAACTTCACACTGATTGAACAACTCTAAATTTGCCTCAGTGACCACCATTTTGTTTCTACGAATTTGACTATTTTAGGTACTTTATATACGTGGAATCATGCAACACATCTTCCTTGACTAGTTTCTGTCACTTAACATAATGTCCTCTAGATTCATTTATGTTGTCACAAAAAATAGGATTTTATTATTTTTGTATGCAGAATAATATTTTGTTGTATGTGTGTGTCATATTTTTTTATTTTTATTTTTGCCATTTATTTAAATTTTGATGCATTTAGGAGATATAAATGATGTTTAGTTACATGGATGCATTGCATTATGATGAAGTCTGGTCGTATTATGCCTGATAGGTGATATTTCATCCCTATCCCCCTATCATCCCTCCCTCTTCTGAGTAGTCAGTGTTCATTAGGCTATTCTATACGCCTTTGCAGTTCCTTAGTTTAGCCAACACTTACCAGTGAGAACATGCAGTGTTTGGTTTTCCATTCCTGTGTTACTTCATTTAGAATGATGGTTTCCAATTCTATTCAAATTGCTGCAAAATATTTTATTGTATTCTTTTTTATAACTGAATAATACTCCTCATATGTGTGTATACGTATACTGTATATTTACACATATTATACATATTACATATAAATCACATTTTCATTATTCACTGATCAGGTGATGGGCATTTAAGTTAATTCTATATCTATGAAATTGCAAATTGTGCTGTGAAAAGTATACAGGTCCACGTGTCTTTTTTTTTTCCTTTTTTTTTTGTATAATGACTTCTATTTCTTCAGGTAGATACCAAGAGATTGCTGGATTGAATGGTAGATCCACTTTTAATTTCTTTTAAAAATCTCCATATCAATTTTCATAGAGGTTGTACTAATTTACAATCCCACAAACGGTGCATATGAATCCTCATTTTACCCCATCCACACCAACATTTATTGTTTTTCTGATTCTTTAATAATGGTCATTTTGACTGGTGTAAGATAGTATCTCATTGTGTTATTAATAGGCATTTCCCTTATGATTAGTGATGTTGAGCATTGTTTCATATGTTTGTCGGTCATTTGTGTATCTTTTGAGAGCCGTCTGTTCATGTCATTTGCCCATTTTGAGTGGCATTATTTTCCTTCTTCTTGCTGATTTGTTTGAATCCTTTGTACAGTCTGAATATTAGTCTTTGTCAGATGTATAATTTGAGAAAATCTTCTCCCATTTTATAGATTGCACACTTACTCTGTTGATTATTAATTCTGCTGTGCTGAATATTTTTAGCTTAATTAAGTCCCACTTGTCTTTTGTTGTTGTTGCATTATTTTTATCCATAATTTTTTTGTATTTCTTACTGTTTTGGTTACTATAGACTTATAATATAATTTGAACTCATAATAAGCTGTCTCCAGCTTTGTTCTTTTTGCTTAGGATTGCAATGACTATTCTGGCTCTTTTTTGGTTCTGTATAAATTTTAGGATGTTTTTCTAATTTTGTGAAACAAATGATATTGATATTCTGATAGGGATTTTGTTGAATCTGTAGATAATTTTGGGAAATAGGGTCATTTTAACTATGTTGATTCTTCCAGTTGAGTATGTTGAGCATGGTATGTTTTTCCATTTGTTTGTGTTCCCTACAATTTCTTTCATCAGTGTTTTACAGTTCTTATGGAGACCTTTCACCGTCTGGGTTAAGTATATGCTTAGATACTTTTTGGCAGTTGTTGTAAATGAAATTGAGTTCTTAATTTGATTCTCAGCTTGTTAGGTATTGGTGTATAGCAGGGCTACTGATTTGTGTATGTTGATTCTGTGCCCTGAGATTTTACTGAATTCATTCATCAAGTCCAGGAGTCTTTTAGAAGAGTCTTTAGGATTATCTGATTACAAGACAATATTTGTTGCTATATAGAGATAGTTTAATTACTTATTTAACAAATTGAATAATCTTTATTAATTAATTAATTATTTTTATCATGCCAGATTGCTTTGAGCAGGGCTTCCATTACTATATTGAATAGGGGTAGTGAGAGTGGGCTTCATTGCTTTGCTCCAGTATGAGGGAAAATACATTCAACTGTTCTCCATTAAGGAAGACATTGGCTGTGGGTTTGCTGTATATGGCTTTTATTATTTTGAAAAGTGCTCCTTCTATGACTATTTTGCTGAAGATTTTAAATCATGAATTGATGTTGGATTTATCAAATGCTTTTTCTGCATCTATTAAAATGATCATATGACTTTTGTTTTAAATTCTTTTAATATAGTGGGTCATGTCTATTGACTTGCACATGTTGAACCATCCTTGCATCCCTGGGATAAAGCACAGTTGGTTGTGGTAAATTATTATTTTTTTGTGGGCTGTTGCATTCAGATTGCTGGCAGTTTTTGAGAATTTTTGCATCTGCATTTACCAGAAATATTAGTCTATAGTTTTCTTTTCATATGGTGTTTTTTCTTGCCTTAGGAGTTAGGATGATACTGTTTTCATAACATGAGTTAGGAAGAATTTCTTACTTTTCACTAATATGGAATAGCTTCAGTAAAATTTGTAGCAGTTCTTTGAAAGTCTGGTAGAATTTTGTTGTTGTTGGGAGATTTTAATTACTGATTCAGTCTTATTATTCATTATTGTTCTATTCAGATTTTCTAAATCTTCTTGATTCAAGATTGAAGGGTGGTATGCTTCCAATAATGTATCTATTTCTTTAATTTCCTAGTTTGCTTTCATAGAGGTGTTCATAATAATCTTTGATGATCTTTTGTATTTCGTCATATTAGTTGTAATGTCACCATTTTCATTTCTGATAGAGCTAATTTAAATCTTACCTCTTTGTTTCTTACCTAATCTAGCTAATGGTCTACTAATTTTGTTTATCCTTTTGAAGAACCAAAATTTGTTTCATTAAACTTTTGTGTTGTCTTTTTTTTTGTTTCAATGGCATTTACTTTGGTCCTGATCTTTGCAACTTCTTTTTCTCTGCTAGTTTAAGGTTTTGTTTGTTTGTGTTTATCTAGTTCCATGAGATGTGAAGTTAGGTTGTCAACATGTAATCTTTTAATGTAGGTCTTAAGCACTATAAACTTTCTTCTGAGCACAGCTTTGTTTTGTTGTTGTAATTTGTTTCAAGGAATTTTTTAAATTTCCATCTTGAGGTCATTGTTGACTCAAATGTCATTCAGCAGCAGATTGTTCAATTTCCATTTTTTTTTGGTTTTGTTTTGGTTTGCTTTTGGTTTTTAAGAATTCGTCTTGGAGTTAATTTGCTGTTTTATTCCACTGTGGCCTAAGTAGGTACTTGACATGAATTTCATTTTAAAAAAACATATTGAGACTTAATTGCTGGCCTAAAATATGGTATATATTGAAAAATGTTCCATATGCTGAAGAGAAAAAAAAAATGTATATTCTGTAATTTGGGGGTAGAATTTTCTGTAGATGTCTGGTAGGTCCATTTGTTCTAGGGTCCAGTTTCACTCCAATGTTTCTTTCTTGACTTTCTGCCTTGAGGATATGTCTTTTCATGTCAGTGGAGTGTTGAAGTCTCCCGCTATTGTTGTATTGGTTTCTATCTCTTAGGTTTAGTGGGATTTGTTTTATAAAGCTAAGATCTCTGATATTGGGTGCTTATATTCTTAAAATTGTTATGCCTTCTTGGTTTTTCTTTTGTTGTTGTTGTTGTTGTTTTGGGTTTTTTTGAGTTGGAGTCTCACTCTGTTGCCCAGACTGGAGTGCAGTGGCTGCTCCTGGCCATTGCAGCCTCGACCTGCTGGGCTCCGGTGATCCTTTTGCCTCAGCCTTCCTAGTAGATGGAACTACAGGCACGTGCTACCACACCCAGCTAATTTTTTGATTTATTGTAGAGATGAGGTCTCGTCACGTTGCCCAGGTGGGTCTCGAACCCGCAGGCTCAGGCAATTCACTCATCTCAGCCTCCCAAAGTACGGGATTACAGGCTGAGTCATCGAGCCGGCTATGCCTTCTTGTTGATTGATCCTTTTATTATTACATAATAACTTTCTTTGTCTTTTCTTCCCCCCCTGCAGTATTTTATTCTCAGGGTTACATTGTGAAGACTTTAAATTTTTAGGAGGCACCAGTGAATGAGAGCTGGTTGCAATCAAGGCAAGTGGTTATATTCAATATCCCTATAGGGTGCTAAAGTCTCACCTCTGTTAAGGAAGTTAAAGGAGCTGCCAGTGAAGTGCACTGAGGGTTTCACTAGTGATGAAGGGAGACCCACCTCATCCCCACTCAGGCTGTCAGGAAAGTGGTCCACTTTTCTGTTATTCCCCTATTCTTTTCTCAATTTTCAGATCAGTCATGCACCTCTGTCCATCTGTGGGAAACTTGAAATTCCTTCTAGGGAGCAAATGTGATTCCACTCCTTGTGCCAACAAGAGCATAGAGGGCCCACCTCCTGTGGGCTGACATTTGTCCCTGAATGCTGTAGAAAGGGCATCAATAGGTACACTCTGCCGGACTCGGTGGCTCAGCCTGTAATCCCGCGCCTTTGGGAGGCTGAGGTGAGTGGATTGCCTGAGCCCGCGGGTTCGACACCCGCCTGGGCAGCAAGACCTCATCTCTACCATAAATCAAAAAATCAGCCGGGTGTAGTAGCGCGCGCCTATAATTCCGGCTATGTGGAAGGCTGGAGTGGAAGGATCGCGGAGCCCAACAGACCGAGGCTGCGGTGGCCGCTCCGGCTACCGCACTCCAGTCTGGTAGACAGAGTGACTCCAACTCAAAAAAAAATAGGTACACTCTTACTGAGCTCTCTTGAGAGATGCAACTGTTTGCAGTGGTGGGTGTTGAAGTCGAGAAGTCCCCTTCCCCATGACCATTCATGGCACCTGGGCTTTTTGACTGTTTATATATAACCTCTGTCTTCCCCTAATTAGCCCAGCCCTGTGTCTGCATCTCTGCTGTAGGAAACTTACCATGGGCCGTGAGATCTGTGACACTGAGAAGCTTACACCTGACTTTATTTGTTCATGGGTGTTCCCCAGATGTGGTGCACTCCCGTTTCCCCTGAAAGTGGTAACCTGTGATGACCCAATGCCTGTGAGTCCTCTTGTTCCTCTGTGTCTAGCTGTCCTATGGGGCTGCTACAATTCAGGTGAGTGCTGGAGAATGCCTGAAAGTGATATATTGGTATGAATGTGCAGAGGTTAAGTTTTGAGGAGAATTGATCACTGCTGGAGGACCCTCTGGAGAAGTTCTGGAGGACCCTCTGAAGGACCCTCTGGAGAAGTTCTCTGATGCTGCGAATTGTAAACTAGTAGACAAGGTGTGCAGTGACATGAGATTTGCTCTTATCTCTTGGGGGTGAGGAGCCAGGTTTGGTAGAACCAAACCAGGCTGACCCAGCTTCTGATTTCATAGCAGTACAATCTCTGAGGTTAGCAGAGTGATGGCACAGCCTTTATGAGTTCCTTGGTTGTGTATAGTCTTGGTATGGTGGGTTTCTTGATTATCAACTGTGGCAATGCTGTGCTGGGTACCTGAATAGGCTAATGCCATCCTGAGATGGCTTGGATAGTTTTGTTAGCTGACATCTGGAAGCAGACCTTCTTGAGAGCTGAGGTGCTATATATGATGTGATAGACTGTGCTAGTTGACCTCTGGCCAGGAGGCCACACTTGAAGGAAAGAATCAACTCCCGTGGTGTCTATGGGCATTCTGCTTTGTCTACTTTGTACCAAGAAGTAAAAAACAGACCTAGATGAAGGGCAGGGCTGTGGGAACTACCAAAATCTCCTCTCCATTTTGAGCTTTTAAGAGTTTAGGAGGAAAAGTTCTCCTCCAGTGTGCATGGTTGTTTAACCCAATGGAAATTGGTATTGAGTCCCAAGGCCATTGGAGGTAATGATTATGCACTGTGCAGAGGATGCAAAAAACAGTTTACATGAGAAATGTGGAATTGCTGGGGCAACGAGTCACATGCAACTCTCTTGCCTTAACCTTAGGCGGTCTGTGTTGAGAATGTAAAAGTACAACCAGCCCCAGATATTCTCACAGCAGCCCATCTCAGACAGAAACTGTTCAGTAGAGTTTGCCCTTGGGGAAAATGAAAATATCAGGTCTTTTTTGTGCCCTCTCAGGCCTGCTGAACAAGGGCCACCAGTAATGGTCAAGTTCCTGGGCACTGACAGCTAGAACGACTCAGGACTCTTGTCATTCACGATTCAATTTCAATATTTCTTGTTTTCACTTTTTCATTATCTAAGGTCATTTTGTCTTACCTTACCAGAGCATAATTTGCAGCAGAGAAACAAATTATTCTTTTAAGATTAGTTCTGTATTGTTCTCAGTGTTGAAGTGATGCACTTTGGGGGGTTTCCTAAAATAACCTACTTCTTCAAAATAACTGAGTGGTAAAATTTAAATAGCAGATGGAATAAATAGATATCTCTTTTACTGATGTAAAGAACATGATTAGAATTCTTGTTCCACAAATGTGTCTTTTATTGTTTTCTAAATTTTTTTTTAATTTTTAAATTTTTTAAAGATATTCACTATATTTAGAAATCTCTGTTGAGACATTACATTTTGGGAGAAAAAGGATTTGTATTGTAATTACTAGAATTATATGGAGAAAAACTCTAAATATGTTGTTTAAGTAAACTTTTCCAAGTGAATAATAATTTATATACACACACACACACACACACACACACACATATATAGAGAGAGAGAGCGAGAGAGAAAGAATTTTTTAAAATCTCAGGTGTACTGTTTGATAAACACACCTGTGCTACTTCTCCGTAGATGAAGAGATAGTGCATTAACAGGCCTCCTTTTTTCTTATCTCAGTCATCATCGACTACAGAATTGACAATCATTCTGACATCTAACATATCAAGTTTATTTTATGAATTTTTGTTCTCTGTATTAATGGAATAATACAGTACACCTTATTTTGCACCTTGTTTTCTTTCTACAACACTGTATTTCTATGATTAATTTATGTTGTTGAATGCACCATTCACATGTTCTACTTTTCAGGGACTTCAAACTGTTTTCAGGGTTGATTACTAAGAATACTATCACTACAGACATTTCGAACACAATTTTATAAACACGGGCTTCCAATTCTACTGGTAAAATCTAAGGACTTCCCTTACTAGACTGTAAATGATGCATTCATAGCTCTAGTGGAAACTGCCAAACATTTCCAAAGTGGTTATAGTAGTTTCCCCTGGCATCAGTTATAAAGGAGCAATGTGCTTTCTCCACATTCTCACTGATCCTTATTTTAAAAATCTCAAACTTTAACCATTCAGGTGGGGGTTGCAGTGGGATATGATTGTGTTGATAACCTTTTCCACTTGCTAATAATTTTCAACACATTTTTACATTTCAATATTAATTAGAATACTTATTTTTGACATGCCTACTCAATAATACTTTCTAAATTTTCATATGTACAGTTTGGTTATCCATAAAGTTTAAGGTATATTTAGTTATTTATATTAATGGTGTGAGTTCTTTGTCTCATTGCATCGCAAAAAACATTTCTCTTGTCTTTCCACTCTTTTACTGTTGTCTTTTAATAAGAACAGAAGCTCCTTTTTAAAAGAATAATAATCAATTTTGTGAATTATGGTGAGCACATTTTAAAATTTTATTTATGTATGTATTTTTTATTTTAAAGATGTAGGGTACAATTCAGTGTTAGGTACATAAGTGGTTGTCATACAGGTAAAGAGCAGTACCTTTTTTGATGTTTTGTTCCCCCAACCCCTGCTCCGGGAAGTGTCCACTATTGCTAATAACTTTCTTAAAGTATTATGATAAATGTTCAGAATCTGCTTATGAGCAAATGCGTGTAGTACTCAGATCTTATTTCTGTGATAGATCACTGAGTATTACAGACTCTAAATCCATCCAGGTTGCTGCAAAGTCCATAATTTTGTTTGTCTTAATGGCTGAATAATATTCCATTGGTATATTTACCACGTTTTCTTTATCCAATCTACTTTCAATGGGCATCACGGTTGATTCCATGTTTTTGCTGTTGTGAATAATGCTGCGATAAACATATGTGGGCAAGTGTCTCTTTTATAGAGTGATTTGAGTATATTTTCAGAAGGAGGATCACTGCTTCATATGGAAGGTCAATTTTTAGCTCTTTCAGAAATTGCCATGCTGTTTTCCACAGAGGCTGTACTAGTTTACACTCCCACCAACAGTGTAGCAGTGTTCCCTTTTTGCCACATCCTCTCCAACATCTGCTGTTTTTTGAGTTATTGATAATGGCCATCCTGACTGGAGTTAGCTGGTATCTCAGTGCCATTTTAGTTTGAATTTCTCTGATAATTAGTGAGACTGAGCATTTTTTCATGTATTTGTTGACTGTTTGTATGTCTTCTGAGAATTATCTATTCATATCTTTTACCTACTTTTAATAGGGCTGCTTGATTTTTGCCCCCCCTTTCAGCACCCTTGGGTTCATTGTAGATCCTGGATATTAGACATTTGTCAGATTTACAGTTGACAGGTATTTTTTCCCACTCTGTGGTCTGTCTCCCCATTTTCTTGATGGTTTCTTTTGCTTTGTAAAAGCTTCTCAGTTTGATGAGGTCCCACTTCTTTATCTTTTATGATGTTCGCTTTTGGAGAGTTGATCAGGACGTGGTTGTCTATTCCAATTTTTGTAATGGTGTTTCCTATGTTTTCTTCTAGAAGTCTTATAGTTTTCAGTTTTAAGTTTAGATATTTCTTCCATTTAGTGTTGATTTTTGTGTATGGTAATATGTAGGGGCCCTGTTTCAATCTTCTGAATGACGTCAGCAAGATTTCCCAGCACCATTTACTGAATAGGTTCTCCTCTACACAGTGGTTTTTGATGGAGTCTTTGTCGAAGATTAGTTGATTGGGAAATTGAGGTTTCACTTCTGGAACCTCTATCATGTTCCATTGATCTATACGCCTGTTCTTATACCAATACCAGGCTGTTTTGATTATTGTAGGCTTATAATAAAGTTTAAATTCTGGAAGTGTGATAATCTCACATTGTTTTGCTATGCATTCTTTTGGCTATTTGTGGTCTTTTATGTTTCCATATGAATTTCTTTATTGTCATTACCTGGTTTGAGAAGAAATATGTTGTTAATTTAATGGGTATTGCGTTAACTCTGTAGATTGGATTCCTTTGGTAGGATGGACATCTTAACAATGTTACTTCTTCCAGTCCATGAGCATGGAATATTCTTCCATTTGTTTGCGTTTTACTTGATTTCTTTGAGTAGTATTTTATATATTTCACTGTAAAGGTCTTTCATTTATCTGGCTAGAAAGATGCCAAGGTATTTTTTTTTTTTTGCTATTGTGAATAGAATTTTGCTTTTTATTTGGTTCTCTGCCAGTTAGTTGTGTATAAAAATGTGACTGTCTTTTGCCCACTTATTTTGTATCTTGAGACTTTGCCAAAGACCTTTATTAGTACAAGGAGGTTTTTGACAGAGTCTCTTGGAATTTCAAGGTATAGAATCATATCATCAGCAAAGAGGGATAAATTGACTTTCTCTTTTCTTATTTCAATACCCCTGATTTTTTTTCTCTTGTCAGATTGCTATAGTTAGGACTTCCTACACTATGTTGAACAGGAGAGGTGAGAGTGGGTAGCCTTGTCTTGTTCTGGTTTTCAAGGTAAATGCTTCTAATTTCTGTCCATTTAGCAATATGTTGGCTGTGGGTTTATCATAGATAGTTCTCTTATTTTGAGGTATGTTCTCTCTTATGGCTAGGTATTCAAAGGTGTTTATCAGGAAGGGATGCTGGACTTTATCAAATGCTTTTTCTGCATCTAGTGATATAATCATATAGTTCTTGTTTTTCAACTATCGATGTATTTAATTACATTTATGATATTGTGGATGTGGAACCAGCCCCAACATCCCAGGATGAAGCTTAATTGGTCATGATGATTTTTGAGATGTGTTTTAGGATCTGATTTGCTAGAATCTTTTTGAGGATTTTTGAATCTGTGTTCAGCTCCTGCTGAATTGTCCTGTAGTTTTCTTTCTTTGTTGGATCTTTTCCAGTTTGGGTAATCAATGTGACATTAGCTTCATAAAATGATTTGGAGAGGCTTCCATCTTTCTTGAGTGCCTAGAATACTTTCAATAGGATTGGTATCAGCTCCTCCTCATATGTTTTGTAGATTCTGCTGAAAAGGCGACTAGTCCAGGGCTTTTTGTGTAGGTAGTGTTCTTATGGTAGAGTCAATTTCCTGGGTTGTTATTGTTCTATTTAAGGTCTCAATTTTCTCTCATTTCAACTTTCAGAGGTTGTGTGATGTCAGAAAGTCCTCTATTTCAATTAAGTTTTCAAATTTGCTTCCATACAGCTGTGCATAGTAGTCTTTGATAATCTTTTGTATTTTTTCAGGATCAGTAGTGACTTGATCTTTTGCATTTCTGATTGTGTTTATTTGGACTTTTTCTCTCTTTTTCTTGGTCAGTCTGACTAGGGGTACATCAGTCTTGTTTATTCTTTCAAAGAACCTGCTTTTTGTTTTATCGATTTTTTTTTCTATGATATTTTTGTCTTCTATGTCCTGTATCTGGACTTTTACTTTGGTGATCTGAATTCTTCTGTTGAATTTAGGGTTTTAGTTGTCTTGCTGTTTCAGTTTTTTTAGGTGACCTATTAAGCTGTTAACTTGTGATCTTTCTATTTTTTTAATGTGTGTTTGTAGAGATATAAATTATCCTCTTAATATTGTTTTCATGGCATCTCATGGTAATATATGTTTTTATTTTCATTTGTTTCCAGGATTTTTTAAATGTCTGTTTTGATTTCTCTGTTGGCCTAGGAATTGTTCAGCATTATGCTGTTTAGTGTCCATATCTTTGTGGGATTTGAAGGGATTTTGTTAGTGTTTTTATTTTTATTCTGCTGTGGTCTAAAAAGGTGGATGGCAATATTTCAATCTTATGAATTTTGTTTATGCTTAATTTATGGCCAATGATGTGGTCGATATTGGAGTCTGCTCCATATGGTGAATATTAGAATGTATAGTCTATGGCTTTGGGGTGGAGTGTTCCATAGGTATCTATTAAGTCCATTTGGCTAAGCGTCATGTTGAGGTTTCAGATCTCCTTGTTGATTTTTGCCTTGATGATCTATTAAGGGTTTTTAGTAAGGTATTTAGTTCCCCAGCTATGATAGTGTTAGAATCTCTCTCTCTCTCTCTCTCTCTCTCTTTCTCTCTCTCTCTATATATACTTTCATAAAGTACCTACTAAATATATATATATTTAATTAATAACTTAATTAACACTGCGAAACTTATACAGCATTAACCTTTTAAGTTAAAGACCGAAAGTTTCCACAGTGAAATGCCCCAACTAAACACATCAACATGATTTACTACTATTTTAGCCGTAACACTAACACTTTTCATTTTATTTCAACTAAATATTTCAAAACTGGTGTATCCCCTTAATCCAAGCTTAATAGATATTAAAATACAAACGTTTAAATCCCCTTGAGAACTAAAATGAACGAAAATTTATTGCCTCTTTCATTACCCGTACAATAGTAGGCCTACCAGTAGTAGTACTAATTATTATATTTCCAATTATCTTATTTCCCACCTCAATCCGCCTAGTCAACAACCGATTTATTTCTTTACAGCAATGGCTAATTCAACTAGTACTTAAACAAATAATGTCTATGCACAACAATAAAGGCTGAACCTGATCTTTAATATTAATTTCCCTAATTTTATTTATCGGATCCACAAATTTACTAGGCCTATTGCCGCACTACTTTACACCAACTGCTCAATTATCAATAAATTTAGGTATAGCAATTCCTTTATGAGCAGGAGCAGTAATTACCAGCTTCCGCCACAAAACCAAAGCATCCTTAGCCCACTTTCTCCCACAAGGAACCCCTATTCCCCTGATTCCTATACTAGTTATTATCGAAACAATTAGCCTTTTTATTCAACCAATAGCTCTAGCCGTACGACTAACCGCCAACATTACAGCAGGTCACTTACTCATACACTTAATTGGAGGAGCTACCCTAGTCCTATCATCAATTAATACTATTGCAGCATCAACAACATTCATTATTCTTATATTACTAACAATCCTAGAACTAGCTGTAGCTCTTATTCAAATATATATATATATATATATATATATATATATATATATATATATTTAGTAGGTACTTTATGAAAGCTGGTACTCCTGTGTTGAGGGCACATATGTTTAGGATGGATATTTCTTGTTATGGATTGAACCTTTTATCATTATGTAGTGTCTTTCTCTTTCTGTATCTTTTTAAGTTTTTGATAGCTTAAAGGTTGTTTTGTCTGACATTAAGATCATGACTCCTGCCTTCTATTGTGGCTTGTTTGCCTGAAAATTTGTTTTCCATCCTTTGACTTTAAGTCTGTGAGCACAATTTGTTGTGAGATGTGTTTGTGTCCTGAAGACAGTAAATTGTACAGTTGTGTCTTTTTATCGAGTATGCCCTTCTATGTTTTTTCATTGGTGCATTTAGTCCATTCATACTCAGGCTGGTTATTGAAATGTGAAAGTTTATCCCTGTCATGAAGCTCCTATACAGTTATTTGTTGTTGTTGCTGTTGCTGTTATTTGTTTGTTGCTTATTGGTTTGTTGTTTTTCTTTTGATTTTGGGGTTGTATATGTGTATGTTTTCAACTTTGCAGTCATGATGCATGCTGTAACGATTTGTTTTCCTGGATTCTTGGGAAAAATGTTGTTGATCTTTTCTTTCTTTCTTCTATGTTAATATCTTCTTTAGTGTCACTTGTATAGCTGTTCTGGAGGCAGCATAAACTCTTAAGGATTGAATGTTTGGGAAAGATTTTAATTCTCTATCACTGATGAAGCTTAGCTTAGCTGGGTAGAAAATTATTGGTTGAAATTGTTTATCTTTGACAACAGTGAAGATTTCACTCCAGTCTCTTCTCGCCTGTAGAGTTGCTGTAGATAAGTCTGTTGCTGTTCTAACTGATCTTTCCTGGTAGGTAGTTTGACCTTTCTCTCTCCTTGCCTTTAGGATTTTTTCTACTTACTTTCTACCTACTTTGTGTAAGCAAATTACTATGTGTCTAAGAGTTGGTCTTTTTACTTGATATCTTGCCTATGTTCTCTGAATCGATTGTGTTTGAATGGTCACATCTCTGATGAGATGAAGGAAGTTTTCTTGGATAATTTCACAGAATGTTTGTCCAGGGTAGTTTCTGTCTCCCTTTCTGCCTCTGGAATGCCAATCGACCATATGTTCAGCCTTTTGATAATATTGCACATCTCTTGTGGCCTTTGTTCTGTCTTTTTAAGCTTCCTTTCTATGTTTTCAACAGTTTAGGTTGGCTCCATATTTTGGTCCTTGAGCTCTAAGATTCTTTCTCCTGCTTGGTTTGTTCTGCTTTCCAGGCTTGTTGGTTTGTTATTTATTTTGTTTACTGTATTCTTTATTGTCATCATCTCAGTTATCAACTCTTTCATTCTTTCCTCTTGTCTCTCCTCATTTCTATCAATTTTCTCTATTAATATCTTAATATCTGGGCTAGTGGATTGAGACCAGTTGTTATAGGGGCTCTTCATTGTTTGAGTTTCAAAATCTGTATTCTCAGGTGCTGTCTTGCCAGGAATCTGTAGGACATCTATGATCTTCCTTTGGATTTCTTCATTTGTGTTGGTTTGTTCCCTGCTTTTTCATTCCTCTTTGATTCTGTTGTTCAGTGATAGAGAGAATAGCATTCACTTCTGTTTGCTTAATACCCTATTCTTCCTTTTGTAGATCCTCTGGATTTGTTTAATTTTGAAGCCAGACTAAGGGTGGGAGGCTGTGCTGTCTTTTTGTAGTTTCAAGATTTGATTAAGGTGTAATGAAGGGAGCTGTGGTTCAGAAGTTATCTGCAGGTTACATTAACCACTGGCAGACGTAGGCCCACTGGAACTCACTTCCCATCACCTTACTATCTGTCCATGCAGTTGGAGTGAAACCAAATGAGATACGAAAAAGAATAGATAAATTAATAAAGGAGACAAAAGGAAGATGAAGAAAAAGAAGGAGAAGTAGGAAAGCAGACACACAAATGAACAGATTAGCAGTTAAAGGAAACAACAAAACAAAAACAAACAACAAAATTGAAGATACACTCCACCTTAAATATACCCATGCGCGCACACGCATGCTCGCGCATGCACACACACACACACACACACACACACACGCACACAGGGAGAAATCAGAAGAACTGGTCAAATCAGAAGACTCTCACAGAAAGTTAGGTGTGGAGAGAACAGAGAAAGAAGAAAATAAGAGGCTTAGTGACTCAGCCTGTAATTCCAGCACTTTGGGAGGCCAGGGCAAGTGAACTGCCTGAGCCCATGGGTTTGAGATCAGACTGGGCAACTTGGCGAGACCTAGTCTCTACAATAAATCATAAATTAGTCAGTCGTCTTAGCTCACACCTATAGTTCTGGCTACTTGGAAGGCTAAGACAGAAGGATCACCAGAGCCCATCAGGTTAATGCTGGGGTAACCATGAGTGTGCCACTGCACTCCAGTCTGGGTGACGACAGAGTGAGACTCCAACTCCAATAATAATAATTTTTAAAAACCTCCCATTTGTGACTGTTTCTGGAACTTCAGTTTCCTTCTCTACACCCCCTTTATTCTTAACCAGCATATCATGCTCTGCTTTTGGCAGTGGTGGAGAGTGGCTCTGGTTTCTAGTCCCTCCCCTCTGATCTCAGCCTGTAGGCCAATGGGGCTGCTCTCCACGTGGGTCAGATGCCCCATGGACTGCTGGGAGAAGGTGGGCAACTCCAGGACTCACCCTAACTCAGCCTCTGCTAGGTCTTCCACTGTGACTATTACACATGCCCCTGCTTGAATCATTGTATTGGGTGGGACTTCTGTCTCTCTGGTTTGGTGCACTTTGAGTATCCTCTCTGGACAAACAATGGCGATCCCAGACGGTTGTGGAAATCAGTCCTTGGTCTTTGGATGCAGCCTCCCCAGAATCCAGCGCGCTAGAGAAGGTCCCTGCTGGACTTGTACAGAGAAAATGTCATTAAAATGGCATCCACCTGCATCTCATTCCCCAGAAGGGTTAAGCTTCAGGTCTCTCTTCATCTCTCCGTGGTCCCCACTGTCAGTGCCTGGCTGTTGCTGCAGGTGGTGTTGTGATCTGGGTGCCAAGTGTTGAGAAGCTGCTGTTCTCTGCTGCCTTTGCCTGTGAGGTGCCATAGGAAGGGTGGATCTTTCTGTGCAATGCAGTACCAAATTCAGAGCAGCAGTAAATTGCAACTGCTTATGCAGGAGGAGCCTTGGGCACTTGATCTCAAGTCTCCCCTCAGTTGGACATTAGCTCACCCACTTGCACACGCAGATGCATGCAGATTAGTCTCTATGCAAACTCACTCATGTAGAGACTCTCAATCTTGGCCATTTTCCATCGTCATCTTGCCACAAAGCCGAGCATATTATTTTTAAGAACACTCTATCTATTCTTTAGTCATTGTACTTTCCTTTGTTTTCTTTAAAAGGCATCATTTTAACTATCTAATTGATGGCTATAATTCACCAGATGTTAATTTTTTTCTGCATAGCAATAGGCAAAAATCACAATGCAGATATTTGATAAACTAGTGTTTTAAGTGTTTCCCCCCCCCACTGCATAATAGTGCCAACTTTGTCAAGAAACAGGTGACAATAAGTACATGGCCTGTTATGAACTTACTATTTGGTTATGATGGTTTTTCATTTTTGTTGCAATATGGCGCTGATGTAATTTCTAAATCTCTATGACAGAATAAGCCTTGATTTCTAACATGATAATTCTTCCAAATATATTATTCCTTCTCAGGAGTGTACTAATTATTCTTGGCTCTTTAGTACCATAATACTTTGAAATCAATTCATCAAAATTCACACACATACAAAATGATATGATTTTTATTTGAATTAAATAAGATCAACTTGAATTCACATACAAATTTGTAGAGAAACGATAAACAGTTACAAAACTAAGAATTCCAATTTGTTAAAATGTGTATCCTCTTGTTTCATTATTTTTCTTAATAATATTGTGTATTTTTTATATTACTTTTTAAAAGAATATTTTTGTTGTGTTTATTCCTAGGTTTTAAAAATATTTGATTATATTTAAAATATTGTTTTACTTCATTTTCTAATGTTTACTTGCTAGTATTTAAGAATGAAAACTTACTTTTGTCCATTGTCTTTTTACAAAGAGGGGACTCCCTCCCATAAAAATGAATTATCTTTTGGAGGGTGGGCCCCTTGAAGTAGCACACTCAGAATTTCTTTGTTCCTCCAGATCAAGCGGTAAACCACAGCTTTTATCTGGAAATTTTGTGAGGGTTGTGTCACGATTTGCAGGAGACATGTCCCGAGTTGTGGCAAACAGGTGACTGATTTTCCCACCGTGACAACATTTCTGCCCACTCTGAGTGTTCAGCAGTTTCTCACCAATAACAGCCTGACCCTCATACCCTCCCTCCCTATTCACCCTATCTCAGTGTGAATGACTGTTTTTGTTTTGTTTCCTCAGATGAAAAAAGTCTTCAAAGGGAAACCTGCTGTTGATGTGCAAGAAGTGGAGGGGGGACCCAACAACAACAGAAGCACTAAAAGGCATTAAAATTGATGAATTCAAAAACTGTTTTGAGCAGTGGAAAAAGCATCTCAATACATGTATTGCATCAAATAGAGAGTACTTTGAAGGTGACTAAAGTTTAAACATGTAAGTATAAATATACAATTTTTTATCAGTAAATTCCATTTTGGAGGGTTAACCCCATAAATGGAAACAACTGGTAAATTCACTTTTTTAGATATAATAATTTGGCTATAGATATTTTAAAATGTGTTACATATACAATCATGTTATATTCAAATAATGATAGCTTTTAAATAGCAAAAATATTTTTCACTGTTTATTTTATTTATTTATTTTATTTTATTTTATTTTTTTTGAGTTGGAGTCTCACTCTGTCGCCC
>NW_007258669.1:50437-56413 GCF_000164805.1 Carlito syrichta
AATCCACTCACCTCAGCCTCCCAAAGGAGCGGAATTACAGGCTGAGCCACCGAGCCCGGCACTGTTTATTTTATTAAATATTTTTATTAGTTCAAATTAAGTATAATGCTTGTTGTAAGTTTTTGGGAAATATTTTTTATTAGATTAAGAGTAGTGCATTCAGTTTGTATTTTGCTCATAGATTATTTTTTCCCATAGGTATCTGTTGCATTGCTAAATATTTTTTTACCATCTGTTGACATACATGCTTTTAAGGTGATGAAGATCTAAGTACAACATTAACCTAAAAGTTTGACAGGTCATATTTTCCTTAATTTTAAAATATTGTATAATTTCTATGGTGTATCTTCCTTAAATAATGGAATACTGATTGAATTCTCAAAAGTTGAGATTATAATAGTTTCTATTCATTTATTTATTTATTTTTTTAAATTACTGATTAAAATTGTGGTCTATTTTGAATTCCACTGGAGTAAGAGAACATACAAGCACTGTATGATTTAAATCATTCCAAACTGGTGATTTGCTGTGTGATTCATCCTGTAGTCATGTTGACATATGTTCCATGTGCACTTGAGAATCTGAAATATCCTGAAACTTTTAGGCTGTATAAAATACATTTCAATATATGTTCAGATCCTGTAATCCTTGCACAGGTTCACTGTTGTTTTCTTTGTTTTACTTTGTTTTCTCTGTAAATTACAAAGTAAGAAGTTGTAAAGTCCCTCACTATACTTGTGAGGTTTTGTATTTCTCCTATTAGAAACTGTTCAAATCTTGCATGACATATTTTGAAGCTATGCCATTAGGTGTTCATCGATTAAAATTTTTTATATCTTCTTGATAGAATCCTTCTTTGATCATTATAAAATATTTCTCAGCTGAGCTCGGTAGCTCAGCCTGAAATCCCGCTCTTTGGGAGGCTGGGGTGAGTGGATTGCCTGAGTCCGCGAGTTCGAGACCCGCTTGGGCAACTTGGCGAGACTTCATCTCTATAGTAGATCAAAAAATCAGCCAGGGGTGGTAGCGCACGCCTGTAGTTCCAGCTACTTGAAAGACTGAGGCAGAAGGATCTCCAGAGCCCAGCAGGTTGAGGCTGCAGTGGCCGGGAGCGGCCACTGCATTCCAGTCTGGAAGACTGAGTGAGACTCCAACTCAAAACAATAAATAAATAAAATATTTCTCTTTATCTCTAGTGGCATTTTTGTTTTAAAATCGGTCTTACCCAATATTACTATTAATGCAGATTCTTTCTTTTGTCTTGTTTTGGCATGGTATATGATTTTCATCTTTTACATTCCAACATTCTACCCTTATAGTGAAGTTATGTCTATTGTAGTGATGGTAATATGTTTTGTTTCTACATCTTTTGAATTTTAGTATTGAAATCATATATAATAAATAAAATTGCAAGTATATTCTCTTTTTATCTACACCTTATCATTTATTTCTAGTCTTTCCATTTGTTTTTTTGAATTTTTTTCTCCTTTCCTGTGCTTCCTCATCTAGTCTTCTTATATTTTTCTATATCACCTTTTTATTTATACGTTTTATGCATTCAATACTTCAGGACAAAGATCACTGAGTTATTAGAGTGTAATATAAATTGATAGCTTATCCTTTTATGTATTTTAGAGTCATTATGTCATGAATGTCATTTTTATGTTTAGTAGCACATTGAACAAAGCTGATGAGATTAGGGAAGATGAGTCTTTCCCAGAGATAAAAAGAAACATTTTATAATGACCAAAAGATGGATCCTACAAAGAAGATATAACTTTTAATCTATGAACACCCAATAACATAACTTCAAAGTATGTAATGCAAGATTTGATCAATTTTTAAAAGGGAATATTCAAAAATCGCACGATTTTTGAAAAGACTAAAATATGTCTGGATCTTAGACTATTTTAACTCTCTTTACTACCATTTGCCTTTGGCACTATCATTGTTAAGCATTTTAATATTACATATAAATTTTACCATATATGACATCATCATTTTTATTGTTTTCAAACATATTGTCTATTGCTATTCATCCACATATATTCCTATAATTCTCTTCATTCTTATATGTTTTTCTCTACTTCTATTTGAGTCTTTTTTTAATTTCTGAAGAAATTAATTTAAATTTTTTAGTGCAAATACGCTGGTATTGTATAGTAAGATAGACTTTATGCTTTCATTTTTGATGGATATCATCACTGCATATAGAAGTTTAGTTTTCTGCCATTACTTAGAGAATGCCATGCTATCTTTTTCTGGACTTTGGCATTTTTTTGCAAAGTCAGCTTTCTGTCTTCTTGAACTCTTAGGGATAATAAATATACATAGATACATACATACATACATACATACATACACAAAGAGAATGTCAAAACAATGCATACACATTTTAAGAAAGAAAAAAACCTATATTCAAATTGTGATACTCAAAATATACTGATAACAAAAGATGAATACAAGTGACGTTTGCCTCCTGCAATTATAAGAGGTGTTCAAAGTGGTTACCATCAGTGTCCAAAAACTTCTGATCATGGCAAACTACTACGGGACTTGTTGCTGTGTGAGGTGTCCCAGATATTCCGTTGTGCACATCACACACAGTACCATGCATCTCAAACTTACTGCAAATGCATGCAGTTCTTAGATGTGTTAGGGGTTCTGTTGCATATTCATGCCTCTATTGTCACTGTACCTCTACAACGTTCGCAGATTTCAAATACCACTTCAAAATGGTCTCGTGTGCCTCAAATAACAATCATGCTTCTGCTGCATGGTGACACTAGTGTTCATTTTATTAACACCATCTTTTGAATGCATACCATACTACACTTTGCTACTATAGTTAAATTCAATTTTAAAAAGTAATAGGTGACATCTCTTAAAATGTGTATTTTTTTGGCACCCATGGTATATATTTCCCTCCAGTCATTCCGTATATTTAATTTTCAGTAGTTTGTGTATTATTTGCCAAGATGAAACTTTTGTATTTGTTTTATCTTTGCTTTTTATTCATTGCAACTTGATCTCTTTCATCTTCACAAATTTGTCCATGGTTCATTATGTCCTTAACTACTGCTTCTTATCAACAGTCTTTCTGTTATTTGGGAATCCATTACACTTATGGTAAAATTATTCACCATATTCTATATTATTCCTGGAATTTTTTCTTAATTTTACATGCATTCTGCTCTCCTGACTTCAATCAGATTATTTTACTCTGATCATATTTTCAAATCTCATCAGCTTTGTCCAGTGTTCTAATAAACAACTATTGTGTACATAAATTCAGTTATTATATTTTTAAAATTTGTATTTGATTTTTTTTTTTTTTTTGAGTTGGAGTCTCACTCTGTCGTCCAGACTGGAGTGCAGTGGCCGTTCCCGGCCACCGCAGCCTCTACCCACTGGGCTCCGGCGATCCTTCCACCTCAGCCTTCCGAGTAGCCGGAATTACAGGCGCACGCTACCACGCCCGGCTGATTTTTTGATTTGTTGTAGAGATGAGGTCTCGCTGCCCAGGCGGGTCTCAAACCCGTGGGCTCAGGCAATCCACTCACCTCAGCCTCCCAAAGGTGCGGGATTACAGACTGAGCCACTGAGCCCGGCTGTTTGATTTTTTATGGACACGAGCTTCTGATTCAATTCTTCATCTTATTCATCAAATTTTTTCTGCATATTAATTACAATCATGTAAAGGCTAAATCTGATAATTTAAAATCTGTATTTCATGTTTCTTTTTATAGTGTATGTTTTATGCATATTTTTCCTTTGATTCCTGTTTTATTGACATTATACATTTCTTAGCAAATGTTAGATTTTTTTTATGAAAACAAAAGTTTATTGTTTTTATTAATGATGGTCATTCTTACTGGAGTTAGGTGGTATTTCAATGTGGTTTTGATTTGCATTTCTCTGATAATTAGTGAGGCTGTGCATTTTTTCATTTGTCTTTTAGATGCTCGTATATCTTCTTTTGAGAAGTGTTTATTCATGTCTTTTGTTCATTTTTTAGTGGGGCTGTTTGTTCTCTTTTCCTTTCAGTACATTTGAGTTCCTTGTGGATCCTTGACGTTAGACCTTTGTCAGATATACAGTTGGCAAATATTTTTTTTCCCATTCCGTAGGCTGTCTCCCCACTCTCTTAATGGTCACTTTTGCTTTTCAGAAGCTTTAAGCTTGTTAAGTTCCCACTTGTCTATCTTATCTCGTATGCCATGGGCTATTGGATTTTTTAAAATCAGGAATTGATTTATTCTAATTTCCATAAGATTGTCTCCTGCATTTTCTAAGATTATTATAATCTGAGATTTTACATTTAGGTCTTTGATCCAGTTGGAGTTCATTTTTATGTATGGTGATAGGTAAGGGTCCTGTTTCAATCTTCTGCATGTGGTCAGTCAGTTTTCCCAGCACCATTTACTGAATAGGTTCTCCTCCCCCAGTGGTTGTTGGTGGAGTCTTTATCAAAGACAAGTTGATTGAGAAATTGAGGTTTTGCTTCTGGAATCTCTGTTTTGTTCCATTGGTCTGTTCTTTTATGAATACCAGACTGTTTTGATTAATGTTTTATAGCCCAATAAAACAAAAACAACAGCTGCTGGAAAGGGTGTGGAGAGAAAGGAACTCTTCTACACTGTTGATGGTGAGAATGCAACGTAATTCAACCTCTATGGCAAACTGTGTGGTGATTTCTAAAATAACTAGAAATTGACCTTCCATACAACCCAGCAATCCCGCTTCTTGGAATACACCCAAAGGGACTCAAACCATTCTATAAAAAGATAACTTCACATACATATTTATTGCAGCACCATTCACAATAGCAAAAACATGGAACCAACAGTGCAGTCCATCACAACTGAGCTTTATTTTAAAAATGTGGTACAAATGTTAAGCAGTCATATAAACGAAAAAGAAATGATGAACTTCATAGCAACTTGGATGGATTCAGGGTACATCATACTCAGTGATCAATCACAGAAACAAAAAAACTGAGTACCACATGTGTGCATTCTTAAGAGGACCCTGAACACCTATCATAGTACTACAAAAAAGGAATTAGCAGTAACAGTACACTGCCAGGGGAGGGCGGGGGTACATAATATCCATAAGGGTGCCTGATCCTAATTCAGATGAAGTGAGGTCCAATGGGACACCCCAAACTTCACCTATTTTGGTATACACAATCCTGACTTGTACTCCACAACTTTAGAATGAAATACAATTGTTTTGTTTCTTTCCTTTACAGGCCAAAAAATAGTATATCATCTTAAAGCAATCAGAGGCTGAGATGATTCTAGAATGGTTTGAAATATTTGTAAGGCTTCTTCCACTCCAGATTAATGCATTGTTAGGGAAGAGGCCTCCAGGACCCTGAGAGTCTTGTATATTTCCAGAAGCTTTTCCCCTGTGGTGGTCTTTAGAATTCAGTTTTTATTTCTTCAGGATTGTGAAACTACTTATAAGCCTACTGTGCTTTTTTAGGTACATCTTGCCTGGCTTCTTAACCTCTTATACTTTACAGGTTAATCAATAAATTATGAAAGTAATCACTACCAAGAGTCAATTTCACTTATTTACTCTCAAATCTTGCTATGTTCAGAGACAGACTTTATTCATTTTTTTTTCTTTCCATTTGCTATGGTTTGAATTGTCCCCCTTCAAATGTTCTGTGGACATTTGTTGCCTCAGGTTGGAGGTGGGGTCTCGGGGGAGATGTTTTGTTCATGAAAAAATATCCCTCATGAATGACTTGGTGCCATTCTTGATGTAGTGAATGAGTACTTGCTCAATTAATTTCTGCAAGATTGATTGTTAAAAAGTGACTGTTCGAGACCCGCCTGCGCAGCGAGACCTCATCTCTACAATAAATCAAAAAGTTAGCCGGGCGTGGTAGTGTGCGCCTGTAATTCCGGCTACTTGGAAGGCTGAGGCAGAAGGATCGCCGGAGCCCAGCAGGTCGAGGCTGCG
>NW_007258669.1:56433-65417 GCF_000164805.1 Carlito syrichta
AAAAAAAAAAAAAAAATAAAGTGACTGACTCCTATCCCCTTTTGTTTTCTTTCTGGCCATATGATCTACACATACATTAGCTCTCCTGCTTCTCCTAGCATGAGCAGAAGCACTCTGAGACCCTCACCAGATGCAGATACCAGTGTCATGCTGCGTATACATCCTGTCAAAACATACTCCAAATAAAACGTTTTTTCATTATAAATTACCGAGACTCAGCTGTTTCTTATAGCAACACAAAATAGACAGACACCAGTATTGTCAGTTTTTTCGTATACATTTCCTTCCATTTGTCAATCACTCACTGTATGTCTTCCTAGCCTCTATGCCGAACCAAGAATTGTCAAATGTTTTGTGCAAAGCAGCATGTCCAAATCTGTGCTTTCCTCAGAAGCTACATTTCAATCCTGACTTCAGGGGAAGATTTAGTATATCTTCAAACATATGTTTTTCTTTTTTATCCAGCTTATCTCATTATTCTTGGCATTGCTGTCAATAAGCAACTCCATCTCCATCATAGTCAGAAGGAATCTAGGAAAGTTTGAACAATACTCTTACCTTAGTATTGTTATCTTGACACTTTCATTTTTTTCTTTTAGATAGACAGTTGATATAGTGAATGCTTACTGTCATTAAAACTTGGACAGTAAATATATAACTGTTTCATTTGAGTATTTGTTATACAAATTTTTCTCAGATTTCTCATGTTTCCTGGATACATTATTTAATCCTCTCTTTATCCTAATTTCCAATGTTGTATTTCTAACTTAATTGACTCTATCCCACTACGTTATTTTGCATATAAAATCTTCTCAACTGGTTCGAACTGAATATTCTCTCAATTTTTGTGAGGCTAGGTTCTCCTCATCCTTGAGAATTTAGCTAAAACATCTCTTTCTTTTGCAACCCTTTCCAATCTTTTCCAAATTAGATTCTTCTTCTTTGACTTTCATGTCAATGTATATCTCTCCTTTGGTAAATTGTGATGGGACCAATTTTGCATTTTTAGAGTACTTGACTGTATTTTGCATATTCCTCTACAGTATGAGCAATGGAACTGAGTGTCTCAAAAATAAGGGGAAAAAAACCATTAATTTATTCTTATACAGTTCTGTAAGTCTGAAGTGTGACAGAAATCTAATCAGACTAAAATTACGGTGTGGGCAGGGGTTCCTGAGTTCCTTTGTGTAGGTTCTCTGGAAGAATCTGTTTCCTACACATTCTGGGGTTAGCAGGATTTAGTTCCATGTTGCTGTAAAACAGAAGTCTCTTTCATTGCTGCTTGTCAGCTGGAGCAACCCTTGACTCTTAAAGACATTTTTTCCTGTCCTCGAACATAACCTGAATCTCTCAGAACCAGAAACAGAACATCAGGTCTTTCAAATGTTATCATTTCTCTGATCTTCTTTCTACCTTTCTCTTTTACTTATAATGATTCATGCAATTATATTGAATACATCTGGATAATTCATGCACTTATACTGAATACATCTGGATAATAACTTCTCTATTTCAAGGTCTTTAATTTCAGTCTCATCTGCAAATTCCATTGGACATGTAAGGTAACATATTAACAGATACCTTGGATAAAGCTGTGAGCATCTTTAGAGGGCTATAATACCGCTTAACACATGCTGTACACTGAGACCTCTCTTTCTCCATAGGTCTCAAAGTCTCAGTTTTTCAAACTCTCACCCACCCCTTTGGAAATCAACAAAAATAAGATTCCCAGATTCCATAATTTACAATACTAACATCTGTTTTCCCATAAATCTCCAGTATGTTCTTAGCTTTATGGTACCCTGAAGGCCAGAGATAAGATCATTCAGCTTTTCCCGTTACCCTCATTTAAAGGGATGATTTTGACTGTTTAGTCTAATACTACCAGAAGAAAAAGAAGCCTCCATCATCCACTTCTAATTTGAAGTCTCTCATGAGAATTCTATCATCGAATTTCAGGTCATATTCTCACGCTCTAGGTGTTATAGAGGGTACAAAAGTAAGACAAATATATATCTGAGAAATTTTTGATGCCGAATAGGAATTTCCGAAATATAGTAAGGAAATAAAGTGGGTCAAAACAAGTACTCTCAGTAATCAGAAATTCACATTGTTTTGTTAATCTTTCATCCTCACATATTTATCTTTGTAGACCAAAATGTAATAAGGCATTTTCTCAGGCAAAAAATAATCATAATAATGTGTAAAAATTTTTCTAAAGCAAAAAATATATATTGTGGGAACATTTTTCATCTTTATGTGTTATTGAGACTCTTACTTCAAATTTATTTGTTCTATAATTAGAATTAAAACAATATTATGTGATCGGAAAAAGTGGGGCTTGTTTTTTCTTTGTTGTTGTTCATATTTATATCTCCAAGAAATAACATATTACCTGACAATCTAGACCATACTCAATGTTTCCCTTTCATATATTTTAACATCTCTGTGTTCATCCTTTATTTTCAACTACAGTAGAGAGGCATTTACAAATTATCTTGCACGTGGCATTTGATAATTGTCTCAATCATGACACGTCATTGCACTTTAATTTTTCTGCTGCATTTTTATTTTCATTTAAAGTATTTTTATCTCACCTGGTTCAATTTTTGCTTCAACCTATCATCGAACATCTTACACTATCTTGCTGTTATCTCTTCCTGTTTTGTCCTTCTGACTTTCATCTTTCTTTTCCAGGGACTGTGTTTTTATTGTGTTCGGTTAAAGATGCCAAATCATGTGTAAACATGTCTTATGCCTCCTATAGTTAATCATTCTTTAGAGGTATTCACAGGCACATTCTTCTTCTGGGTTGTGGGGGATATAGTCTTTTTCTTCTCTGCTGAAACATTTATCACTTTAGGCAGTCAATATTGATTTTTTTTTCTGCTCTAAGCCTAAAATGAAAAGAAAGTATATGTGGATTGACTATGGGTCTGCTACCTTTCTACTTGGGTTTTTGATAAAATTGCTCTAACACCTAGAGGAAAATTTCTCTTCAGGGAGCCTTATCTGTTTCCTTTTTCTAAAAGGCATTCATATAGCCTACAAGTCCATTTGCAGGACTTCTAGATCCCCTCCAATCCAATCTCCTGATTCCATGAATAATATATTGAGCAGATAATATTGAATAACAATAACATCATCAACAACAACAAAAATAAACAGTCTTTTCAATTCTGAAAATAGACTTTAATCAGAATTTCTTCTGACTCTGCTCCCACTCAGGAGTTATATGGTGAACAGTATAGATCCCTGATTGTCTCTGTTTCATTCAGACTTCTGGACTGGCTTTCAGCTTTTGTGGTCTTTGAATTCACATAAAGGATTAAAGATTTGATGTTAATGAAGTACAGAGCATATACTCAGATTTCTAAAGCACAGCTTATCTTTTTTTTTCCTCTCTCTTTCTTACATGGCCTCAGTGGAAACACATAGTCTGAAAAGGCAGAAATGACAGAGAAGGTAGAGAGAGGTAACGTTTATGACTAGACTGTAGAGAAGATGAGGTTATTAAATCATACTGGAACACAGATTTGGCATAAAATAAAAGGTCCTTCTGAGATTTCTCTACTTTTTCTCCTTAATAGAGATAGTAGGCTTGTAAGCCAGAGTACAGACAATACATTAAAAAGACCTTTATATTGTCTATAGTATGATAAATTATATTGAGAGAATATTACTTTAAATTCATCTTTTTAATTCTGCTTTTTATCAAATTTAGAGAGAAAATTCTAATCTCTGGCTGCACATTGTCTGGTAATTTTAATTTGCAATATTTTGTGGTATAACTTCATGCCTATATACCCTCATAAGTATTTTAATATAAAGATGTCTATTTATGGGCTTATATTATTTCTTTTTTATTGATGTCCAAAAAAGCTAGTATCCGTGTCGTCTATGTTCTGCTTGCTAATTAATACATAACTTTTAATCTATGTTCCATTCTTAAATTTAAAATCATATGAGCCTGACAGTGCAGTATGATATCTGCCCCTTGATTTATAATTGAAGTGATTGCACTTATTAATATATTCCTCTAGGCTAGGACAGAAGTGTGGCTATATTTTTAGACTATAATAAGAGAGAATGGTAAAGTTTGATTCATATTTCATTTTTTCATCTTAGGAAAAAAATCACACAAGAATGCTTTTAGGCTGAAATATTTAGATCATTCACTTGAATCACCAGCATATTTACCCCTTTGTCATAAAATGAATATTCTTATTTAATGTTATTATATACTCTAAAATATATAAAGAGTAACTTGCAAAAGAATACGGGAAGCAATAGTTGAACAATTAAATTTAAAAAAATTATGAGTGACAGAAAGCTGCCTATTATTTTATTCCAAATGCCTCTCCGTAGTTCAAACAACCCAGAGAAGTATAAGTTCCTTTGTGGACAAGTTAGAGGATACCTGTCCATTCCATGCTTTCTCTAATCTCCTTCATCTTCTTGATTGATAAATGAGGTAAGAGAATGTAACTAGATCTCTTTTTCATTTTTCTCTGAACACAAATTACTGAAAGCTTTCTGTGTACCATTCTTGCAGAATAATTGAATCTTAGCATATAAAAACATGAATATTATTTTATTAAGGTACTTATCCAGCCTTTGCATTCCTTTTATGACATACACCGAATATTGTTGTCACACACCTCAGATGACTGAAAATTCTCCATTTACTGATGTAGTCTATTCTATCCTTGGAAGGTTTTAGATCTCACAATGACTATTATAATTCCAAAATTAGGCCTTCTTTATTTTTCAACTATTGTCCTTTAAAAAAAAAAATCAGGGCTGCAGAGGAAATATCTTAATTTCTCATCTTGGTTAACTCACTTTATTTTCTAGTCCTTCCTTGAATTTTTTTTTTTTATTTCCTTTCTTCCTTCTCAACTTCTATTTTTCTATAATTCCTACCCAATTATTCTCTTCTTCCTTCACTTATTTAATCATTACAATTTGTTGAACTATTTCTATGTGCCTGACACTAACTTGAAGGACAGGAAAAGCAGGAGTGAAGAATCAAGCAAAAATCCTTGAACTCATAACCTTATTTTCTTTCACATCCTTTGTCAGATTTTACTTTATTATCCAATCTGCTTTCCATCTGTTACAGCTTAAACCAGCAAATCAAAGACAAATAAAATATGTGAGACCCTGAATAAGTGGAATGTAATCCATATTTACATGTCACTAGGAAATTATTGGAGGAATTGATACAATATCAAATTGGATACATTCTGTAGAAGAGTAAATGTGGGCTAGGCTTAGCCTGTAATCCCAGCACTTTGGGAGACTTCGGCAAGTGGATTGCCTGAGTCTGTGGGTTCGAGACCAGCCCGGGGCAACTTGGCGAGACCTCCTCTCTACAATAAATTCAAAATTAGCCGGGTGTGGCACACCTGTAGTCCCATGTACTTGGAAGGCAGAGCCCAGCAGGTGGATGCTGGGGTAGCCGTGAGCATGACACTGTACTTCAGTCTGCGCAACAGAGTGAGACTCCAACTTAAAAAAAAAAAGAGCTGGGCTCGGTGGCTCAGCCTGTAATCCCGCGCCTTTGGGAGGCTGAGGTGAGTGGATTGCCTGAGCCCATGGGTTCGAGACCCGCCTGGGCAGCGAGACCTCATCTCTACAATAAATTAAAAAATTCGCCGGGAGTGGTAGTGCGCACCTGTAGTTCCAGCTACTTGGAAGGTTGAGTTGGAAGGATCGCCGGAGCCCAGCAGGTCGAGGCTGCGGTGGCTGGGAGTGGCCACTGCACTCCAGTCTGGGTGACAGAGTGAGACTCCAACTCAAAAAAAAAAAAGTAAATGTATCTGACTAAGTCTGTGTGTATACATTTAAAGGCAAAATTAATAGCATAATATCATCCAGTAACATTAAGGGAAATCTTATTAAAATTATGCAAAATTTTAAAAATATGAACAAGTCCTTGATGTAGTGATGCAGATTTTCTTAAAAGGGGACCTGAATTTAGAGCCGACTGCAACTCTCCAATTACCTTCAAACTCATAACCTGTTTCTAAAAGCATCAATCATTATCTCAATGCCTATTTTCCTTCAGACCTCATGAACTGATTACATATTTTGTGCCAGACACTAAGCTGAATGGAAGGCAAAAAACAATTATTAATTGTGCAGAAGCTTATAGTTTATGCAATGCCTTTGCATTTTAATATTTTCTACAACATTGGAATTTCTTTGTTCTGCCATTTTTTCTTGATGAAGAAACCAAGACTAAGAAACTTGGAATATACTTGCTGGATACTAAAACATCATAAATGATACTGAATATGGGTTTTCTCATTCCAATACCACCGCTTTCTATTACTCAGCTATAATTCGATATCAGTTCTATTTTTTCCAGAAAAGCTTGAAATTTTAAATAATTTCTCCAAACCTATAAATGAAGGCTAAATCTAGTCAAATGGAAGGAGATACTAATTTTATCTTGCCCTTTACTGGACAATGGCTTTTCCAAGAGGTTTTTTTTTTTTCCTAAAGAGATTTTTGGACTTAAAGACAATAAAATGAACTCTTCAGAAAGGAAGATGATCTCTCCTTTATCTCGACTGTGTCCTGAATAGTAATTCTTCCTAAAGGCAAGGATAGACAATCCACTGAATTTGGATTTTAAGTTAGAGAAAAAATGGATTGGAGCAAGATAAAGAATAAAGTTTTTCTTGTTACCTGAGAAAGCATTTTAAATTCGCTGGGATAACTGAACCCCGGTTGAATTATAAGTATCCATCCCATGCCTTTGAGCTAACAATGGCCACGTTCAATAGCTACTCTTTTCTCAGATTTAAGTGCTCTTAACTAATTAAATAAAATTTTGATGTTTTCTTTATGCCTCTTTTGGTTGATTTAAATGCTAGGTGTTATGCTCTCTACAGAAGATAAATTGAAAAACAAAATTAATTTGCTAAACTTTGGGATATCAAATGATTAGTTCTAGTCAAGTTATCAGGATACATAGTCAAATACAATGTTTATATGATCTTAGACTGGAAGAAACGTCATAGGAGAATATTTGTTAAAATAGTGTGCAGAGATATTCAATAACTTTTCTAAATTCAAAACAAGTAGTTGAAAACCCATGACTAGAACATAGAATACTTATTATCTGATCTAGAGGTTTTGCCTACAGCATGTTATCTTTAAAGCCAAAATTAATGCAACTTACAAAACTCTAAATTAATACATAGACAGATATAGATAAATATAGATATATAGATGCACCTATAATTTTTCTGAGGCTATTTGGGGCAGGCATAGTATTATGGCTTTATCCTTATCCATGCATCATTTTGCATAATCCTGATGGTGGATATTGTACGTGCTGCTCATACTTGATGTTTCCTCCCTCCTGATTCACAGTATACACTTCCTAGGCTCCTTCCAAGGCAGACCAATGTGATGAATTCTGTCCAATAAGCTGTAAACAGGAGTAGTATGTGCAACATAAAGCCGTAGCATCTAAAAAGACTGAGAGATCTCCATGGGTTTATGGCAGAGCTCCCATTCACCCCTGCACACCCGATAACCAATGTGAAACATATGACATGTACAAGAAATGCATATGGTTGAAATAAGATCACTAAGATTTAGGTGTGCTTCTCACCAAATTGAAATCCAGCTTAATCTGTCTAATGGAATCTTTAGCCCAACTTAAACTGAGTTTAATTGTCTTCGTTTGACACCAAAAAGCAAAACAGAACAAACAAATAAACCTGAAGCTCAGAAAATTTACAAAAAGTTTCAAGTTCTTCTATTCAGTAAATGGTGCTAGGAAAACTGGCTGATCACATGCAGAAGATCGAAACAGGACCCCTACCTATCACCAGACCCCAAAATCATCTCTAAATAAATTCAAGACCTCCATGTAACACCTCAAACTATAAGAACCTTAGAAAATGCAGGAGATACCCTTATGGAAATTGGAACTGGCAACCAATTCCTGATTAAAACCACAAGTGCCCATGTCATAAGAGATAAGATAGACAAGTGGGATTGCATCAAACTGACGAACTTCTGCAAAGCAAAAGAAACCATCAAGAGAGCGGGGAGACAGCCCACAAAATGGGGGAAAATATTTGACAACTGCATATCCAACAAAGGCCTAATACTTAGGATCTATAAGGAACTCAAATGCGCCCAAGAGAAAAAAAGTGGGCAAAAGACATGAATAGACATTTCTTCAAAAGAAGATATACAACAGCCAGCAGACACATGAAAAAAGTGCTCAGCCTCACTCATCATCAGACAAATGCAAATCAAAACCACACTGAGATACCACCTAATCCCAGTAAGAATGTCCATCATTAGTAAAACAAATGACAACAGATGCAGGCGGTGAAGATGTGGAGAAAAAGGAACTCTTCTACTCTGCTGGTGAGAGTGCACACTAGCTCTTCTAGTGGAAGACAGTGTAGCTATTTCTGAAAGAACTAGAAACTGACCTTCCATATGACCCAGCAATCCCCTACTGGGAATATACACAAAGGAACTCAAATCATTCTACCAAAAAGATACCTGCACAGGCATGTTTGTTGCAACTTTATTCACAATAGCAAAAACATGGAACCAACTATGCTGCCCATCGAAGCTGGACTGGATAAAAAAAATGTAGTTCATATACACAATGGACTATTATGCAGTCATAAAGAAGGACAAACATATGGACTTTGCAGCAATTTGGATGAACTTAGAGTCTATCATACTCAGTGATCTATCACAGAAACAAAAACAGTGTACCGTATGTTCTCACGCATAAGTGGACCTTAAACCATTATCATAATACTATAAGAAAGGAATTGGCAGTAGTCAGAAACTACCAAGGGCGGGGAGGGGGGAGGGGAAGTGGAATTGGCAGTTGAGAGAAACTGCCAGGGGAGGAGGGGCATACCTCATCAACAAGGATATCTGCATAATGAACATTTGCATACATAACCCTGAATGTACCCCACATCTTT